>NW_028328392.1:0-29104 GCF_048544385.1 Mastigoproctus giganteus
CAAGCAACCTTGGAAGGATTGCCGTCTTCCCCATTGCCGGGGAGGGAAAAGACCTGAATTCGAGTCCCGTCGATGACAGGGGAATTTTTTTGGGCCTTTTTCTCAACGTGGCTCAGTTAGTGGGTCTCAGGCGTGGGCAGAATGGTTTTTCCACCAGAAACTTGGATTTTTCGTTCAGCAAACAGAAAATCGACCTCAGAACACGCAATTTCTAGACAATATACACGGAGCAATATGGCCTTTAGTCGCTGACGCTCCTAAAACTCTACTACACTTCAACACGTTAAAACCGTTCCCATTTGAAAGCCTACTATTTTATCTGTGATCCGTTGATGAATAAAGCTATTTCAATCTTACTCTTCTTATTAGATGCATAGGACGTTTGGTCAAATGTGCTGTCTCGTCAGAGTTTAGCTGTAATTAGTTTTATATAAGTATGATGGTGGGGCTCTCGAAAAAAAAACAAAATATTTTATATCAGAATAAGACATAAAAATCTGATTCTGTGCCAGAAAATGTTCGAAGGCTGTGGTGCTCCTCCCCATAACTTTAGGTGTATTTGGCTTGAAATTCTATAAGAGTGTGCTTTTAACACAAATGAAAAGGCATTTTCAAGATGTAAACAAAGTAATGTGTTGACACATTATCAAAAGGTGCCTTTATATCAAGAAATATAACGACAACTTGAGTTTAAATATTGGTGCACCCTGAACAGAGTCGCGAATAGGTTGGGTTCTGAGGTATGCGGTTGAAAGCCCCTTCCTCCTCCAAAAAATATGGAATTTTTTGTTAACATGAAGTATTAGCATTTAATGTCATAATGCACTGTGAATATTAGGTGTGTAAAAGTGTGCGTTCACGGCTAATTTGTATGTTGCATCGGCCATAACTCATGGGACATAACCGGACATAACTCACGAATAAATTCTACTCCACCTATCGGTTGTTGTTATGATGTTATCATTTAAATTTTTGGAAAAGGACCATATTGCTTATCAATGTAGTGGAATCTATATACAGGGTGATTCACTACCAGTGCGACAAACTTGCAGGAGGTGTAGGAAGCACAAAGACAAATCCGAATCACATAGCATTGCAGGGTCCGAAATGCCTTCGTCATGTGGTAGAGGACGTTGAACGGGAGATCGCATGAACAGCGATCCCGCTGGAAGTCAGCATTTGCGAACCGTTTCTGTTGAAGAAACCAAGTAGCAAAAGTCCTCCGGAGTGGATAATCCGCAGGCTCCAATGATTGGACGCTTTGCAGATGGTATGCACTCATTTGGTTTGTTGACAGTATCCTCCATACAGTGGATTGGGAAATACCCAATCGTTGGCCTATCGCTTGAGTACTCGTACTCGGATTGCCTTCTGCAAGACGTAGGACATTCTCCTCATTGTCTGGCGTCCTCGTCCTTCGCTCTCGATTCATGGTATCTCTCGTGAAACAACCAGTCTCACGTAACCTTCTGTGCAGACGTGCGAAAATCGTATGATGAGGAGCACGCCTGTGCGGGAAACGTTCCTGGTACAAGCGCAGAGCGGCGCGCCCTTTACAGTCAGCAGCTCCATACGCGAGGTGCATGTCGGCCAGTTCAACGTTTGAATACTCGTCCATCCTACTGCCTCGGGAACCGGTTCGCAAATACTGACTTCCAGCGGGATCGCTGTTCACGCGACATCCCGATCAATGTCCTCTACCGCATGACGAAGGCATTTCGGACCCTGCAATGCTTTGTGATTCCGATTCGTCTTTGTGCCCCCTACACCTCCTGCAAGTTTGTCGCACTGGTAGTGAATCACCCTGTATATCATCTAATCGGGAGCAGTCAAAAGCAGTCGTATAATTGTATTCGTCGTTATTTTCTAAAAGAAAATCAAAAATATTCCAAGAGCTGTATATCAACTCCTATGATTTGGCAGAGTGACAAAAGTTCTTGTAGATTTGTGATAGAACTGAAAGAGAAAAGGTGGGCGCCGTTGTTATAGAAGGCACGTTCAACAAGCATATGCTTTATGTGAGTTATGTGCGACAGTACTCATATTGCGGAAGATCATCTCCCGTAAGAAGCAAATTGGTAAACTGTCTAGAACCTATTCTGGTTCTGAACAGGATAATTTCCTCCTCGCTGTTTGTACGAAAGCTGGATACCCATAATTCTAATCCAAGTTTAAAGTTGGAAGAGCTTATTGTGCAACTGAATTTGGCATATTAATATCCATTGATCCTGACATATTCTTCATAAAGTGGATCTATAATCAAGAATACCTAAAAGTGTTTTGAGGCTGTGCTTAATGATTATAGTAGTTGCACTATCTGCGCATGCAGATGTTCGTGTGTGGTCCGGGAGCATGCAGATAACTATTTTCTGGTGTTCCTGTAGATACAATAGCCCAATTCGGTTATGTTTTAATAAGGGATGGGTAGGCGAAGAAGTGTTTTGCAAAGATAATAGATAATTTTGCGCTTCGGCTGTGCATGTTATTTGTTGCTCTTTTTTTTTTGATTGACAGATTGAAAATATTTTCTAGAACAAGTTTTATGGAATCATCACTTCAAACACATTCTAGCCATTGCGCTCCCTCATCCGCGCTTAACATCTATATATATTTTACATAACCTATCTGGAACAGAGCCGTCCCGGGATGACCCAAGGTTTCTTGGGAAATAAAGTGATTTTAATAATAATAAGAATTTACCAATTTTTGATCCTTAGCCGTGCCTTCCACCTCACTAGTTACGCTTTGAGGGACACGTTACCGCCCCTGCCTCGTGCAATCGGATCCCAACTATCTAATATTTTAACACTCAATTAACACTAAAGCGTTTATAACTTTTTTTCCCCAACATTGTAGTGCTAATGAATCTAACTCTAAGAAAAATAAAACTTCAACTCAATAAATATAAAACTTCGACTCTATATATATATATATATAACAACAAACCAATAAACCTTATATATTTAAAACTTTAAATTAAACTACCTAAAACTCATTCCACAAATCATATCACTATACACAATATTACACTATATACAATATACAGTGGCGGACAAAACAACTGCATCACTTGTGAATTTTGTAAATAATGTGTTTTGCGCTGCATTGTGGGTTGCAGAAATGTTCGAAATGAATTTGTTAGATGGGATCACTGAGTGATCACTGAATTATGACCACCTAATAATAAGACTTCGCAGATCCTCCTTTTGCCCTCAGTACAGCAGCTATCTGAAGTGGCATTGATTCAACAAGATGTCGGAAGCGTTCGGGAGGTAGGGTCAACCAAGCAGTGTGTATTACATAAACATTAGTAGAGGCATACGATGCAAGAAAGCAAGCTTATGCAGTAGCAGAAAAAAAAAAAAAAAAAAAAAACCTCTTGATTCACCCCTCCATTCGTTCCAAATGCCTGTCCAACTCAGCCATAAATTTATTTAGGCTATCAACTTCCACAACAAAAGATGGAAGTCTGTTCCACAAATCAACTACCCGCTGGCTAAAAGCAAATTTCTGCACATCTATTCTACAACTATCTTTCCTCAATTTGAATCTGTGCCCCCTCAGGCTCTTAATCTGAGCAAGAGGAAGAATGCCATCAGCATTCAGCTTGCTCAACCCATTCAAGGCTTTATACACCTCAATCTGATCACCTCGCAGGTGCCTAATCCCCAGGCATTGCAATTCGCAGAACTTAAGCTTTCCTTGGTAAGAGCGCCTCTTTGTTCCCCTCACAAATCTTGTTGACCATCTTTGTACTCGTTCTAGCAACTCTACATCCTTCCTAAAATGAAGCCTCCAGACCTGTACACAGTACTCTAGGTGTGGCCTCACCATTGCCTTGTATAACGGGATAATTGCCTCCCTGTCCCTGCTAGCAAAATTCCTCTATATCATTGACAAGACTCCATGACCTGTCCTAGCAGCCCTTCTGCACTGCTCAGCGAACTTCATATTTGACTGCACAATTACCCGCAGGGCCTTTTCACTTTTCACTTTCCTGAGTGTAGTACTACATAGATGGTATGTTTCTTTTCCGTTATTGCTACCCATACGCAGTACTTTGCATTTGTCAATGTTAAACTTCATTTGCCACTTTTCAGTCCATTTGCCCAATTTATCTAGATACAGTTGGACTAGCATACTGTCTTTACAGTCGTTAACAACCCTGCCAACCTTTGTATCATCTGAAAACTTTGACATTAAACCTGATATACCTTCATCAATATCATT
Source organism: Mastigoproctus giganteus (assembly GCF_048544385.1). NCBI lineage: Eukaryota > Metazoa > Arthropoda > Arachnida > Uropygi > Thelyphonidae > Mastigoproctus > Mastigoproctus giganteus. The sequence continues at coordinate 4,231 of NW_028328392.1, forward strand.
GATAAATATACAAAACAACAATGGGCACAACACCGAACCCTGAGGAACTCCAGTAATAACATTAGTCCACGAACAGCAGTGTCCTTTGATTACAACTCTCTGTCGTCTCCCACTCAACCATCCCTTTATCCATTGTAGCAACTTACCCTTAATGCCATACCTCTCCACTTTGTACAGCAGTCTTCCATGTGCAACAGTATCAAAAGCTTTCCTGAAATCCAAGTATATGATATCAATATTATTTTTGGCATTCAGTTCCTTTGTGACCACATCATAGTATCCAATCAAACTGATTAGACAACAAGACCTCCCTTTAAAAAACCCATTCTGTGTCTTAACTATTACTGCAGACTTTGTCTAGATGATCCTGCAACGCTTCTTTAACCAGTGATTCCATTATTTTCCCCGGAATACAAGTTAAACTAAGAGGTGTATAGTTACCTGTGTCGCCTTTTGAACCCCCATTTATGAATTGGTGACACATTTGCACACCTCGACTTCATGGGGACCTCTCCTAAGTCCAAGGAAACTCTCATAATTATGACTAAGGGTTTGCATACTTCCTTTGCTGCCTCCTTTAATATAACTGGATAGATCCCGTCCACCCCAGGTGCCTTTTTTTATGTTTAACTTCAACAATTTCTCCTCCATTTGCCCTCAGTTATTACAAAATCACTTAGCTCCCTGTTAGAGTTTGAAAAACTTCTGGCACTCCCTTCATTGAATAACTCCTCATGAGTGAATGAAGTTGCAAAATACTCAGTTTATCAGCTACCATAGCATTTTATTTATTTTTAATAAAAACCCCAAACACGAGAGGTATTAGAACCTATAGTACTTGGTACCGTGCTTGGGTGGGAGGTTGAGAAGACGAAAGAAGATATTTGTAGACATTAGACTTGAACTTCTGTAGACTGTAATTTTCAGGAAATATGTACGAAGGAAGTTTGTTCCAGAAACCAGCAGTTTAATGAATAAACGAGGAAGATGAAAAGTTGGTTCTGTGAGTTTGAAGTTGGACAGTAAATGGATGTTGGCTGGTGGCGGCACGTGTTCGGACTGTTTTGAAAGAGAGAGCGGGAATAACAGAAGCCAATTCAGAAGAACAGTGCCCATGGAAGTATCTGTAGAAAATGCATGCAGCAGAAACAGTACGTCTCTCAGACAGAGAGTGGAGAGACTCTGTCAGAGAGGAGTCATTAATTAACCTAATTGCCCTCTTCTGAATGGAATCTAGAAGCCTGAGAGAGGTTTTGGGGGCATCGCCCCAGATGTGGGAACAATATTCCATGGTGGGGCGGATTTGCGATTTCTACAGAGTGAACAGCTTTTTGGAAGAAAAGTAACGCCGATAACGAAAGAGAAAACAAAGTTTTTTAGATGCAGAGGAAGCAATATTTGTGATGTGCTTGTGCCAAGAGAGATAAGAAATCAGGGTAATCCCCAAAAGAAATATATAATTTTGACTAGAAATCGGAGTGCCACCAAAGATAAGCATAGGAGATGAAGAATCCTTTTTTCGAGATATAAGACAACACTGAGTTTTAGAAGGATTGAAATCAACTAAATTGTCTTTGCCCCACTGGAGAATTACCTGGAGATCGGCATTTAAGGAATTGGTAGCAGATATTCGAGAAGTTGAGGCTGATTGAGCAGGAAAAGGTTTCTCAAAATTGAAAGTGGAATGCAATGTGCTATCATCAGCAAAACTATGAATAGCATTTTCCAGTCAATGGAAGAAGGTCATTAATATACAAGAGGAAAAGAGTGGGAGAAACAACTGAACCTTGGGGGACACCAGCATTAGTGGAGAAGTTAGAAGACAGAGAGCCATCTACCATCACCCTCAGTGAGCGATCAGAGAGAAACCTGTATAACAAATTACAAAAACCAGTTGGCAAACCATAAGATGGAAGCTTGTTTAGAAGAACTTTACGCCAAACACGATCCAAAGCCTTTGAGATGTCAAGAGCAACTGCTTGTGTTTCACCGAAATTTTCTATTGAATTTGTCCATAAATGGGTAACATAAAGCAGAATATCAGCAGTGGATCGACACTGACGGAATCCATACTGGCGATCGTTGATCACACGGAAGGTTTCTAGGTGCCGTAGCCTAGTGGTCAGGCGCGAGGGTGCATAAGTACACGTGCCTTGAGTGACCGGGGTTCAAGCCCGTGACTGCTGAATACGGTGCTGTTTCTTGTATTCTGTCTATCTTGTTAACTCCTCTGACTGTTTGGTCGTCCCGGAGTATAAACAGAAAATTTATTTATTTATTTATTAGTTTAAGAGCTGGCGGTTAATTGATTTCTCCATTACTTTAGAAAGAGTAGAAGTAATTGCAACGGGACGATAATTGGTTGGGATAGATTTGTCACCCTTTTTAGGAACGGGCTGGATATGAGCAAATTTCCAAGCTGAAGGAAAAACACCTTTGGAATAAGAAATTGAAAAAAAGGCGGTAAAGAATAGGAGTAAGTTCAGGAGCACAGGTTTTGAGAACAAGTGCAGAATTGCCATCAGGACCTGGAGCTTTCTTAGCATAAAGATTCGTCAAAATCCTTTTGAAGGAAGACCACATTGAATTGTGCGTGTTGGGAATGGTGGGAGGTGTTTTACCAAGATCATTAATACACGAGTTGGAAAGAAAATGGGATGCGAGCAGCTCAGCTTTATCCTTGGCTGAAGTGACAACGGAACCGTCTGGTTTTGACAGAGGTAGGAGCAGAGATTGGGCAGAAGTTGCGGCCAATAGCTTTGGCAAGAGAACAGAATGCTCGGCTACCATTAGGGCAAGAAGCAAGTTTTCTACTCTTAGCCTGTTCAAAATCTAGTTTGGACTGATTAATAACTGCTTTACAATTGTTTCGAGCTTTGGTGTAGGCAGAAAATTGAACTGAAGAATTGGAAACAAGCCAATTACTATATGCAACGTTCTTCTCTTGAACAGCCTTAGCAAATTTATTCGAAAACCAAGTTTTAGATAAAGGACGAGATTTTAAAGTGGAGTGTGGAATAAAAGATTCCATTCCTACAAGAATAATTTCACTGACACGATCTGAGCAAACGTTGACATCAGAAGTTTTGAAACAGTAATCCAACCAAGAAAAGGAAGAAAAGAAATCTCGCAGGTCATCCCATTTTGCATTTTTGTAATGACAAGAAATACGAGGTTGGGAATAGCCAGGAGATAATGGCTCCATTGGAGAAGAGACAATCACGTTGTGATCTGAGGTGCCTAAAGGACCACGCACTTCGACCGCGTACTTAGAAGGGTCGTTTGTGAGAAAAAGATCATGCGTGTTGGCTGTATGCTTAGGATTGTCCAGTATTCTTGTAGGTAAATGAACAATCTGTGCAAGGTCATTAGTAATTGCAAAAGCCTCAGCATCTTGACCAGTGTGTCGGTGTGACTAGAAAACGGAAGCCAGCTGGAGTTGTGAACATTAAAATCACCAAGGAAAATTACCTCACTGTTAGGAAAGTTGGACTGGAGAAAGTCAAGTTGCAAAGAGAGGAAGTTAAAGAGCTTCAAGTGATTAGTGGAGTTGGGAGAACGGTAGAGACAACAGATGAACAATGAGGTAGAGAGATTTTGAGCCAGAGAAGATCGAAGAGAGGAGATTCTAAATTACCAAGTCTCTGACAGGGAATATCGGAACGGCCATATGCACAAGTACCACCTTGAGGCGAAAGGAATCATACAGCGAATATTTTGGGTAACTCAGATGAGCAGTAGTTGAATCAACCGATAACTGAGATTCTGTCAGAAAAAACAAATGGGGTTTGGCAAACTGCAAGTGGAAATGGACGTCGTTGAAATTAGAATTGAGACCACGTATATTTGTGAAACGAACTAGGAAGTATTTGGGAGGTTTAGATCTTTTTCGTAGATAAGCTTACTCTATTAGGTTGACAATTCATGGTATATTCAATAGCAAGAAAAGGTGGGGGAGACATGTTGTATGAAGTAATGAAATTTTTGGATATGGCGTACATATGGTAAGAATATACCCATATCCTTGACATAACGTGGCCTCGACAATGTCCCCCACATACACACTACTCGGACTCCCTCCAGTCACTATCTGGCAGAGTAGAGGTAGCAAGACTATACACTAGCTGATCCGGAAGCTTCCTAAAGAGTTACCAACAGGTTCGGTCCGGTGTCCTAACTAGCGGCCGGCCTGTGAACACCGTTTTAGAGTTGTACCCTCGAAATGTAAGGAAGATTGGATCTCGCCTTGATGTCCATCATAACCTCAAAATTCATCAGTCATACTGCATGATGGAAGTGATGGGGAAGGGTTAACCGGAACTTCGCTCTGGAGACTAAACATGGGTTCCATCACTTCAAGCCTCCAATAAGCAAAGTGGTGGTATTGCACCGGTTGAAGAGAGTCATCTACCACCTAGTATTGCCTGGTAACACAGAGGGGCGGCATTCCTCCATGTGGTGTGAGCGCCACACCTCGACCCCTGCTTACGTTGGTTCACACCTGGGTGGTCACCCACAATTCTTGTTCATGGAGGCTATACCCAGAATTACTTACAGTCCCACCATCGTAAAGGTGAAAGCAGAGGATTTGGCTGTCACAGATCGTCCGGACCTCGCCGAAATTGGGTCCACTTGACTTGAACGTCACCCGAATATCAGTTCAATCAGCGTTTTAGACTCCCAGGTAGCAACTACAGCTTGTCTGACATATCTGTGAGAATGTCTGTGGCAACCTCAAGGACCAAATCATCAGTAGTCAACCCATGTATGTTAAGTGGTCCAATCTGATTCATCGCTTTCCTTCTAGAGTTTATATAAGTAAAGAACTCTTTGCTGTTTTCCTTTGCATCCTTTACAAAAGATTTCTCGTACTCTGCCTAACTTGTGACTTGCTTGCCTGCCCTTTGTAACTTGATTACAGACTAGTTTATATCTGCCATAAGCTTCTGTGTCGCCTGATAATTTATATGCATCCCATACATTTTCTTCTCTGCTATGAGCCTCATTAGTTCATCTGACATCCATTTAGGCCTAAACCTTGAACAGTATTTCTTAATGGGAATGAAAAGCCTAATAGCCTCCAAAATTAAGTCCCTGAAGGCTTCCCATTTAGAATTCAATGTTGGTAGCATCATCAGTTGATCCCACTGCACAGAATTTAAAAACTGTCTGAGACCACTGTAGTCACATTTACGAAAGCAAAAGCCCTTCCCTTTAGCCTTGATGGTACTTACATCTTTAAGTAATTCCCACATCAGTACATTGTGATCACTGTCACCCAGTGATTCGTTTATCTGCAAAGTTTTAATTCATGAATAATCACTGTTGATAATCAGATTACTGGAATATGTTGCTGTAGGAAACAGTCATCCAAGAAATTCACAAAAGTCTTGCTAGTGTGCGAATGACCAATCCACAAGTTCCAGTCAATATCGGGAAAGTTCAAATCCCCCATTATAAGACATTCTGATTTACTGGCCCACTAATTCTATGCACAATTGCTCATTATACTCATCAGATTCATTAGGCCTATAACACACACCTACTCTCATTTTTCTTTTACCAGTGCTTATGTTACACCAAACAGACTCAACATGGCATTGTCCAACAACATCAATTGGATGCACTTTCTTAGATTTTTTATGTGTTTCTTAACTAACAGCATAACCCCTCCTCACTTCCTGTTCTGTCTATCCTTTCTGTACACACTGCACTCCCCAAATTCCAAATCTGCACTGCTTATGTCTGTGTGACACCACGTCTCTGATATCCCAATAATATCTGCCTTTGATGTTTTGAGCAATACCTCAAATTCATCAGATATATTCACCAAACTCCTAGCATTGGTGTACATGCAAGTATACATGCACCTGTTCCTATTCTTAGCTACCCTAACACAACCCATGTGAGCTGACCAGCCTAGCCGGGTGGGTAAAGTGCCTACCTAGCAACCCAAAGGTCACGGGTTTGAATCCTGCCTCGCGCTTGGATCAAAGTACTGCAAAAACCTTGGGAGGTGCATTATGGCCACAGAAGCCGATGCGCCAACAACTACCAAAAAAAAAAAAAAAAAAAACCCATGTGTTTACTTGTACTGCAATGACTTCCAGCAGTCTCTGAAATATCCTGCATCTTGTTTTCCAGGCTGCTGCTCATTCCAGTAGAAGCAGTGCAAGAATTACTTTCACCTCTGCCAGTGGCGTTAATCTATTAGTCCTTGTATCCCCCCCCCAAGCTAGCAGTTTTCCGACCCACCTAAGACTGCCTCGATAGCATCAACAAATATTCTTGCACCCTTTCTATTTAAGTGTATTCCATCCCTGTAGAAGCAGTCTCTCCTGTTAACAAGTACAGACCAGGCTGAAAAATATTCTATCCCTTGAGCCTTGCACAATCTTTCCAGGGCCGAATTGGTCAACAAGGCTCTCATCATATACTCCCTCCTATCGTGTCTAGGCAGAATTACAGACACTTTCAAATTCTACTCTAATTCATGGCTTTTTTTCAGCATTGTCTTGTACTTGTTAAGTAATTCTACCGGTCTCCTACTCTTAATATCATTAGTGCCAACATGAAGCTGTGTAGCAGGAAATGGATAGAAAAAATATTCAGACCCAGAATTTAACTACAAAAAAGATTTGCCAGAAGTGATGACATACTTTGATAAACAAAGCCCCCTTTTGCTATTTAAAAATATTTCTGAGGCTTTTTTTTTTACAGCATTTTAAAAAGAAACCATTCCAGAATTAAAAGTTTTATTTTTATTCTTTCATATAAATTTAATTTTACAAAAACTTTAAATGTTTTTCTTATTCTTTAAATATTCCTAACACATTTCAGGCATAACTCACAGAATACTTCTTCAGACCCCAGATTGTGTAATTGGTCTACAGGAAACATTTGTGAAATGGGAAGTATAATTGAAATAGATTCATTACAGCAAGGGCTGCTACTTTGGAAAAGAATACTGCCAAGGTTATTAAGCAGGTACATATTTGCTCACACCAAATTTGTTTCATTATTCTCTGGCAGCTCTTATATATTCATCATTGGAAGTTCTAGTGGAAGGACATTTACCTTTTTTTTGACCATGTTTATGTAGTGATTCTGGGATTTTTTTTTTTCCAATTTTTATCACCTGGTTGAGATTAGGATGACCAAAAAGTAGATTTATGGTCAATGATTATATATTCTTTCCCCATTTTTTTAATAATGCATAGATGTTCAACTCTCGGATTTTAGTCAACGGTATGAAAGATGTGGCCATTGAATTTTTTTTTTTCTTAGAGTTAATTGTGTTTAAGGAAAGTTTTTTTTTTAATTTTTTTTAACCATCTGTTGTTGTTTTTTTTTTTAATTCCAAGAACTATTACTGACTTAGTACATATTTATTAAGTGAAACAGTGCATCAGATAATGCTAAACTTGTTTAGGCTATGTTAATATCATAAATTTAGTTGTAAACTTAATGGTAAAACTAAAATGCAAGAAATAGGGATTTGAATAAGTTTAATTCTAAATCTGAATGTTCTGGTTGATTCCTTGACATAATAAATTTTTAAAGTTTATTATAATTTTTTCTTTTAATGGTAGTTATGTTACTTTACATTCATTAATTAAGAAAAATTCTGAAGGATATCCATTTTATACACACAACTGGAAAAATTAATTTTAATATACATTAGAGATTTGCTTATGATTTTGGGAACATCTTTAATTACAATGATCTATTGGCATTTAGTGTATTTTTACAGTGGAAAGAGAAGATTCTCTCTTGGTGACTGCATGCATGCCTTAGATCCTGGCGCCTCCGTAGCCAGGTGCAGCAGTGCGCAGCACACGCTTCTTAATTAGACCGGGGTTCGAGCCCGTGACCACCAAGTACAGAGGATGCAGAAAGGTCAGGGAATGACCACCGCATGTCCCTGGAGCAATATGGCTTTAGTTGCTAATGCTCCTAAAAACCAAATAACAAACAAACAAACTGCCTTAGATCCCATTTTAAATGATAAATATTCAGAGAATGCTGAATTGTGTGATTTAAATTTTATGGTTTTCATATTATTGTTAGTGTCAAAGTGCATCAGCACCTTGGGTCATATTGTACCAGAGAATTGCATCTGTACAAGTATATGTTCATAGACATTGATTTGCATGTTGTGTAGGCTAGGGTAACATGTATGACGTGTGACTATGTAGAGTGCATGCAATAGCAAACATATGACTTCAACATAGTTATTCTATAAATTTATAGTGTGTATCTATTACAGATGACTATGCTTTCTCTTATGTTGCTGTTGTGCATCACAGACTCATCTGTTAGGAACAAATATGAATCAGTAAACGTCATTTTGTAATTGTTTTGTTTTCTTTACATACTATTAGGCTGAAATGTTATCTATATATTACATCATACATTATAAAACTGAATGTTACAGATATAAGATATAGGTGTTTTAATCCCAGCAGTGACAATGATTATTTCCTGTTGTGCAGGCAACTTGATCAACACCTATAAATGTGGGGGGGGGGAGTATTATGCTTATCCTCTAAATAAAATGCCACTGTTGGAAAAAAATAGACTATTTTGCATCCGTTTCACCTTTGCCAAGATAACAGGACACATTCAAAATTAGGACATCTGCTCACCCTGGTGTATGCTGAAAACTTGAAATAACTTGCAAGGAAAATCCTACTCCTTGCACCTGAAATTAACCAACTACAACCCAAATTTAAGAGGACTTTAAGCATTCTTCCACTTTGACATAATTTAAACTTAGGCACTTCTCCAAATGAGTGAAACAACTATATCACAAAGTACATTTTTTTCATCCCTAGTTTATCTAGAAACACGTGATCGGCATTATATCTTCCTTTAATGAACATAATCTTTCCAAACAAATAATATAGTGAAATATATCCTTAGGTGATTTTGTGAAAGGAAAAATAATACCCAACATTTCTTAAAATGTAAGCTCTATAAGAAACAGTGAAAGTTAATTATTAAGCAAATTTAAAAAAAAAAAACACATGTTCATTGTGTAGAGAGTAAAGCGCTCATATAATAACATTAAAATACAGGTTAAGCTGCGATAAACAAAACACCACTAAATATTTTGACTGGTTTCTCACTAAACATAAAAGGAGAAAACACCTCTTTTGAGATTGCCTAATGCTGTGTACAGTTGAAATACGGCTCTGGCTGAGACCAAGTAACTCCATCCGAGATGAAATGGCAAATCTTACTCAGCACAAAGATCAACTATAATCTAAATTTGGCAGATAGGGCAGCACTGGTGTGTGTGTGTATATATATATGTATATTATATTAATATATCTATATATAGCCTATAGTAATAATTATCATGCTTGTATAAGTGTTTCTCAGGGAACGATAATTCTCCCTCCGGGTGTATGTACTTCGGCTGGTGGCCAACTGGCTCGGGATCTCTGAAAGTTTATTCTTGCCCGGTTTACCTTTGCCAAAGATTCTCCAGCTCAGGACATCACCAGGAGACTACATCTACTCTTGGTTGTTTTCTTTTCATGGAGGTTTCTGTGGCTTTCCTGATTCAATATAATTCAATTGGCCTTTTTTATATTGAATCTGAAAACCTTATAATCAATACTTGTAATCAAGTATTATAAGTATTCATTGTATCATAGATTGGGGGTGGAACCAGAACCAGTTGAAAGGTGATGGCACGGTGGTCAGACATAGTCCAGGCCTCCTGCACTTTCCAGTTTATTAATTTTTGAGCATGGGTGGTTAATGTAACATCAGTTTTACTCTCATGCAGTGTACTACTGTATGATTCAAGGTTGTGTGGCTGGTTGATAACTCTAAGTGATGTGGTGGCTACAAGGTCCTCCATTTCCTGCCCATTATGAGTGCTTCTTGTGTCTATTGTATGACTATGTCTTAGAGGTGACCTGCAGTTAGCATCCATGGATACTATTATTCTGTTACCAGGTAGTAGGGTGAGAGCTGTTTGTAAGTATTGCATGCTTGACCCAATGCTTTTGCCTGGCCTACAAAGTGAAGTGATGTGAAATGACCCTAGGGAGAAGTGATGTGTGCACAAGCTGCATGGGTGGGTGCATTGATTGTTTATCCTGGTTCACTGTGATTTTATTATTCCTGATTACTATTGCTGCCCATGTGGTGTCTGTGATGGATTCTAATACTCTCTGGCCTGTGGGCCGCATCCGGCCTGCTAATAATTTTTATATGGCCTGCGCAGAAAGTGAACTAAACAGTATTTTAGAGTTGTGCCACTGCATGTATAGGCATGCAAGCGTCGAGCTAAACTGTATCAAACATGTACCTGTAGTCCACTGTAGTCATATATACGCTAAGTACAGTTATATACATATCAATCTTTTCAGATTGTGAAATTCTATTTTAATATAACTTGTTCATTGTATTGAATTAAAAAATCATCCTTAAAAATGTTCCGAAAGAGGAAAGTCAATTTGGAGTGTCGTGTTTTTAATCAAAGGTTTATTGAAGACTATTTCTTCATTGAGTAAGACGAAAATGCAGTGTATTTGGTATGTAAGCTGACTGTGTCAGTTTTTAAAGAATATAATTTAAAATGACTCTATGATTCCAAGCATAACTGTTATGATCAATATAAAGGAGTGTTCAAAGTTACAAAACAAATTAAGAAAACAACAAAACACACTGAAAATGTATCAGTCAAGAAATTTATCTGCTGTAAGTGCCAGTTATCAATTTGCACATTTGAGCACTTTGGAAAGTAAACCTTCAATGATGATGAATTTGTTAAAACATTATTTGTGTTGAAAGTTGTGGAAGAAGTTTTTGTCCAGAGACAATAATACAAGACATTAGTTTGTCTCGACAAACAATTATGTGAAGAGCAGAAGATATTGGAAAGAATTTGTTCAAACAACTTTTGGAAACCTAAAACAAATGAAATATTTTAGTGTGGCACTGGATGAGAGTACTGATGGAAATGACACAGCCCAACTTCATATGTGGAATTAATACCAGTTGTACATGTTTGATTTAGCTGATCTACAGAGTATGCATACGACAACTACAGGTGAAAATCTTTTTGAAAATTTTTGCCAGTCTAATGAAAAGTTAGAATTAAATATTAAAAACTGGTAGGGGTCACAACTGGTGGTGCAAAAAATATGATTGGTGAAAACATTGGAATAACCAAGAAAATGATAGATATCAGAGATGAACCTCTGATTGGAATTCAATGCCATTGTGCATCAAGAAGCTCTGTGTGTGTGAAAGTATTGAACCTCCAACATGTTATGAATGTGGTTATTTCAACTGTAAATTTTATAAGATCACATGGCCTTAATCATTGTATGTTTCAGCAGTTTCTTTCAGAAATTGAAGTTGAATACGAAGATGTAATTTTTACATTGTGCGGTGAGATGACTTAGTCGTGGCAAACAGTTATATCATTTCTTTAAACTGCGTCGTGAAATTGATATTTTTATAACAGAAAAAGGAAAACCAATAAAATATGGAGTGGCTGTTTCATCTTGCAATTCTTACAGACATTTCCAGTCATTTAAATGCCCTTAATTTAAAACGACAAAGGAAAGGAAAACTAGTCTCTGATTTGTATGGTGACATCAAATCATTTCAGAATAAGTTGTTATTATTTAAATTACAAATTGGGAAAACATTCAGTTCACTTTGAATATTGTACCAAGCAAAAAGAGAAACAGACATTTCCAAAAAATTGTTGGCTCTCGTTATTACAATTACTTTTTTGACGAGTTTGAAAGTCGTTCTGATATAAGATCCCATGAAAAAGACATAAGGTTATGTCTTGTTTGAGAATCCATTTACTTCTATGGCCGAAAACTACAATCCCAGCTTGCAACTTGAAATTATTGATCTTCAAGACAAACATGGTCTTGAAAAAAGAAAAACAAGAAAAAATTACCCCTGCTCTCTGAGCAGTGCAGATAGACTGGCAGGACAGCCTATGGGGTTTTGTCTATGATTTTCAAGAATTTTGCTTGCAGTGATAAGGAGATGATTATCAAATTGTATAAGGTAGTGTGGTCAGGCCACATCTTCAGTACTCCCTATAGATCTGGAGGCCTTATTTTAGGAAGAATGTAGAGCTGCTGGAATGGGTACAGAGAAGGGCAACAAGATTGTTGAGGGGAACAAAGGGGTGTTCTTACCAAGAAAGGTTTCATTTCTGCAAATTGCAGCATCTGGAGACTCGGCACCTGCAAAGTGATTTTTGGGAACATTTTTTATATTAGTCCAATCTGAAGTATAGGTAACCCTCGTATAACATGGTAGTTTGGAACCTACAAAATCTCGTATAATGCAAAACTGTGTTACACTGGACTAAGAACCAGTACAAGAAGGGGGATGGTTACTTTCCAAAAGCTAACAAAAATACTCCTTTAAATACACCATAGATAACTCTTAACGAAAAAACTATGATAGTAGTGTAAAAGGGGCATCATTTTATCTGTATCTCATATTGTGCACCTCCTTCACAACAAGTTGCCATGTATTGCACTACCTCGAATAAGTAATGCTTCCCTAAAAGAGAAGACTATTGTTACTTATTCTCAGTGGGCACCACCACTCAGACAGCACCATTTCAAGGCTGGTTGGCTTCTCATCGGTGGATGGGCAGGTATCCTGGTATTGCAGACAAGACAATCCAGTTGTGAAGATAATCACACAATATGAGAGATGCCAAAAGGTGTACATGATAATGTTTAAGTCAACGTGATTCCCTCATAATTAACCTTAATGGTTCAATACATTCTCTTGCTTCCTCCTTCAAAATAATAGGGTATATTCCATCAACTCCAGGAGCCTTACTCATCTTTAAGCTTAAGATATTCTAATAATCTAAAATTTCAATATTGCTAATTTAATACATTCCATATTCATTTGCACAGTTTCTCCTTGCCACTAGGGTCTTTCTTTTGTAAATATTTATGCAAAATACCTGTTCATTTTGTCTACATCAGGTAGCTTATCTAAGACTTTCTTGTACCCATGACACAAGAGTCTGCTATCACTAAACATAAACCAATTTTTGGTTATGGAAGGTGGCTGTCTTCTGTCTACACAAGCAATCAGATATCTCTGCCATCACTGAAAAATGCCACATACCAAGAAGTTGCTACAATTCTAACGGATGTGTTGCTTTCACTAGAGTAATACCACAATTATGTAGTAGTGTAATGTAGACATGAACACATTGAGCAGCATCTGCTTTAAATTTGTTATTGTAGTAGCTCCACCCTTCTGATAGGTTTGGAACTAAAAGCTTTATTCCATTAAAAAAAAAATCTTGTAACTTTTAGAGTATTATTGTAAAATATACTTTTCTCTGCAACCAAAAGTTTTCTCATAACTTATTTTAAATTTTTTTCCAGACTTTTGGAACACCCTATATAATTAGAATAATAAAAGCATAACAAAAATCATTAGCAGTTCTTATTAGTAGCAATTAACAGTAGCGGCCCGATGATTTCAACTTGCAGTGCCAAAATTATTATTTTTTTTTGTATAGAACATTACTTTACCACAATATTTAAATCACGCTGATCTGATCATTTAATTAAGTTTATCATTGTATTAAAGTGATGCAAATTATTTATTCACCCAATGCATTGTGAGGATGAGATAACTGGAGCCAGTTTTTCTGTGACTCAACTTTGCTATCCATCTGCCTATAGAGAAGTGCTCCTAAACACCTCTCGTGTGTGGGTTATTTCCTGTATGAGCACAATAAGAGCCAGTTTTAAAGTGGCACATTGTTTTGTTCTTGATTTAGGAAATAAATTCAAATCAGTATAAACAAAATAAATATAAATCAGCAATAAATATTGAAATGTATTTACTTTTTTATTTACTATTACTCTGGCAATGCAGTGAATTATTACACGTTATAAGCCAGCTTCCACTGACAATTAAAAACTTACATTTCATTTCATATTTGAAAAAAAAAAAAAAAAAATGGAGAATGGATCTCAGTATGCTTTTAAATATCACTCCCTTCTGGTGATATTTGAAAATAAGTTTTGATTCCACAAAATAATTTTGTAACTTGTGTTTATTATTATAAAAACTGCATTCTTCTGAGACCGGTAATAAATTTTTAATTTTTTTTCCAGAGCTACTGAAATTAGGAAACACTTAAACCACAAAATAATTACAGAAAATGCTGTTAATAAGGATTATAAATAAGGAAATCTGCTCCAATAAACCTAATAACCCCTATTTCAATAACATTTTAATAGGATGACATCCCCACAATATGAAATGTTTGTAAATATTGTGTAGATTTAAAATTTATTTCACCCAACCAGTTAGATTTTTACTTAATTTGAGATATGCTCTTGATTAGTATTTAATGAAAAAATCAAATAGGGTATACTAATAATGTTCATATATTTATCATATAATTATGTTTTGCATTTTATGTATACTTCTCTCTATTGCCTCTTTGTCAGCCGACCGGGCTAGCCGAGTGGGTAAAGTACCTGCCCGGGCAACCCAAAGGTCGCGGGTTCGATTCCCGCCTCGGGCTTGGATCAAAGTACTGCAAAAACCTTGGGAGGTGCAATATGGCCACAGAAGCCGATGCGCCAACAACTACCAAATCAAAAAAAAAAAAAAAAAAAACCTCTTTGTTAGGCTGTCCTCATATGTTGTTTCTTTTATGTAGTCTTCATTCTTTTGATGATATTTAAGTGCCTAGTTGTGCAACCCACAACAACAACTGCTTGTGTCAAACACACCACTCATGTGGCATACTGAATATAATTCAGTATGCAGTGAATTCCCTTAGATAATTCTGTATGTAAAGAAATAATATTGATAATAAACAAAATAGTTTTGTTTCTTGATGAATAAAGTTGAACCTCAATTGTTCGTTTTGTGAATTGTGATGAGCATCAAAAGATCCTCCAAAGGTCTTTTATTTCAGTGTAGTCCCAAACTGCTCTTTAGTTAACTTGACACCATTACTCCCTCTTGTTTCATTATTAACCTACTTTTCAAAAGGACAGCTGGTTTATAAAATCAGTCTCTCTCTGTTTATCCCTACCCCCAATTGTGTTTACAGTCCATTCCAAAACTTTAAATACGTACGAGGGTTTCCTAAGGTATCTTGATAGTTCTGTTTTTTTTTTAATCTGCTATTTGTATCAAGATGGCAGTAATTCGAATAATTATAAGCACCACAGTAATACCCTTTAGAGCTATCCTGACCAGGGTGGAGAAGGTATTTTGGCAAAGCTAAAGAAAGCCAACAAGAGAACCATGGCAAACTACTAGAAACTTACTGGACAAACTGGTTTGCTGCTACTACAATGTCTCCCTGCATTCTCAGTAAGCTGACTGTGCGTATTATTGGTATCAGCAGTAGAAGTCGAGAACAATATATTGATTGACACATAGGCTTGACAGATGATAACATCATAGCAATAGTGATTCATTGACATTATGATACGTATAATATACAAAGAATCTTTCTTTCTTTTCCTATTACTTTCTAACCTAACCTTTAAGGTAAGGTTAGAAAATATAAGGAAACATTTCCTGTTATTTCATAACCTAACATTTAAGGTCACGTTATTGAAATATAATGAAACCTTTTCCTTTTTTCCTAACCTATCCTTTAAGGTGAATTATTTTAGGAATTAGATTAGGAAAATGAACCTTAAAAACGAACAAAGAAATCAATAATATGGTTTTTTTTAATAGTGAAAACCTTCATGAACTCCAATAATCTGCTTTTAATAATGAAAAAAAATGAATCATTACATCATCTGTCATGCCTACGTGTCAATCAATATACTGTTCTCAACTTCTACTACCACTACTGATAACACACACTGTTTACCAAGAATGCAGGGAGAAACTGTGGTAGTGGCAAACAGTTTGTCCGGTAAGTTTGCCGTGGTTTTCATGTTGACTTTCTTTACTTTAGCCGGTATTTTTATTTCAATATACCATATTTTTTCAAGGGCAGCTAATCAAATTATTAAGTACTTGTTCATCTGAGCCAAGTATTATATTCAATGTGAAGCAAATATGCATAACTTACAGAATAATAACAGACAAAGAGAGAGAATGCATGTTCACTATGTATATTCTGTATGCTTACTTGCTAAATTAAGAAATTTGCTGAACCACTGATTAAGAATCTCCAACTTTATCTTATGAATTTGATCCCTTGCCACTGGGCACAATTAATAAAAATAACCTTGTTATAATGAATACAGAGCAGATTAAAAAAATCATCTTACTGTATCAATCATGAACTACACCTATACAATAAATAGCATCTTATTTTAATGTATCAGCTGATTAATAAACATTGTATTGACTTTTATAAAATTGAAGACAAAATTTCTAACATCACATCAATATCTATATATTTCACAGGATTGGGTTACTTTGTGAATATTAATTTTGACATAATTTAAAATAAGATTCAGCTATGGATCATGACAGTAAATGATCCTGTGCTCATTTTTTCTTCTGTTCTTCAGTTCATATAACTTGACACCTCCATACACTGGTAATGCAAATATCCCAATCCCTACAGCAACAGCTCCAGCACAAAGAGCTAGAGTTCCAAGCACTGGAGCAGCCATTATTTTACTTCCTAAAAGGAAAGAGGAGGAAAACAATTAAATTTCATATTATACTCTGACAGAATAACAAATGTATTGTAACACAGTATAATATTTTTATTTAACCGACAACACTGTTTAACATTGAAAACAGACATTACCACTAATTTTTATGGCACCAGTTCATTTCCAACAAAATTAATAACATTTCATAAAAGTTGATAGCAATATACTTTGCTGTATAGACAGCTGCTTCTACTTCATCAAGAAGCACGTTCAGTGCCATAATTAATCTGGTAGTATTTGCACAAAGTGCATTTTCTCGATATTCAGATAATTTCTTAAATGTTTAACAGAGAAAAACCAAGGAGAAAACTTTTCTGAAAGGTATTGTATTGTAAGATAAAGCTGGGTAAACAATAGTTTTAGGGTGCAAAAGAGTCTTAAAAACATAGTGGGATTAAAATTACTTCCATAAAAGTGATGATATGTAAATGTGCTGTTTTATGTATATGAATATGTAATCCATGCAAAACATTTATAGAAAAAGCAAATTATTTAAAACACTGCATTAGACTCAAATGCTTAATGTGGATATGAACACATACTCACTTAACTAATTAGTTTAATGGAATTTAAAGATTACACAAGACAAATTCTTCAGACTAAATTCAAGTGCAATATGTTTTTGGAACCTCTTTGGACTGTTTGAAGACATAACAGCTAAAGTCAGGATGTTAAGATGAAATTAGAATGCCTACAGCCATCTTAAAAATTTGGATGCCCTGTGCAAAAAAAACATATGTCCTCTTATAGTTACAAATCATATTTTTAGTGAGTAATATTAAATATTTATTTTAAAAGGAAACACATTTTATTGTTCATAAATGAAAATACTTGAAAAAAAAGAAAAAAGGAGAATGGTACCCTAAAAGTCCGGCACTGCTGCACAATAGCTTCATTTAGTTCAGTGGTTAAAGTGGCATTGAAAATGCCTGTTCTAAGCAATGTTTTAATGCATTTTCAAGACTACATTTCAAATGCAGTGTTGAAAATATTGAATCCAAAATATTGACTGTATGCTTGAATTAATTTAGTTTGAAGAATTTGTCTTGGTGTAACCTTCAAATTTCCTTAAGCTTAAGCATAATTTACATGACCTTGTGTTTGCTTACCCTTTAAGAATTAATATATTCTCATGTATTCATGCACCATGCCTTAAATACCATAATACATTATCAATTAATATTTAAAAAAAACATTTAGTGTTATACCTGGGAGTGTAATCTTTTTTGTGTTGTTTTAAAGCTGCAGTGCTTTATAATAAATACATTTTTTTTTTGTATATTTGTTACTGTGATAAACAAATAATGTTCACTCCCATTTTCAGTAATATTTCATTTTGGCATGCTAACATAAAAGACTTGCCACTTTTGTTAAAATTCATGCACTTTTACTTAAAAGGTCAGTAAGAAATTAAGTTTCATTATTCACCTTTTAATGAAAACTTATTCTTGATCAATATTTTTATATTAATGTGAATATTGCAATAAAATTATTATTAGCCATATGGTGCAAGAAAGCCTGAGGCTTATGCTGCACCAGCCAAAAAAAAAAAAAAAAAGAGTTACCCCCCCGAGAGAGAGAGAGTTTTCCCCCTTCTACTTTCATTCTTGAAAGTAGAAGGGAATCACCAAGAAAGAGAAGAATGATGATATCCAACTCGGGACCCCTGGGTGTGCCAAGCCCATACTCACCAGATGTGAGCCCCTGGGGAAAACTGACACATACTCTGTAAATTTTATGTTGATTCACTAATATAAATCATCTTATAATTATTTTGATTTTCTTAATGCATATTTATAATGTGTAATCCAATTACATATTATAAATATGCATTTAGTGTTTGGTTTTTTCTTTATGAAGTGACTGTATTGTGACTGTATTTTTCAATTACATTGCATTATCATTATCTCAAATATTAACTCAAATTTTAACCTTTGGCAACTCACAACTGAACATTAGTGTATTGGACCTGCTTTTAAATTTGACATACACTGTCATCAGTCATCTTGATATTCTCAATTGGTCCATTACAGTTTAAGGACCCACCTCCTTCTTAAAAAATAAATAACATATGTATTAGAAAGATATTCCTAAATTAAAATTTCACATAGTTCCATAATTAGTCATAGTTTCATAATAAATCCTGCCTTTCCCTCCACACACGCACACTGCACAAACTACAAATAAAATTCTTGGTTATATTATTGTTATTCTCATTAATAATTCATAATTATCACTTTGCAGTCTTTATTACTGAACAGGACAGTGAAAGAACTGATTAAAATTGTTTATTTTTTTATAATCCAGGACAGCCATGCTACCAAAGGAATTTAAATGAATGAAAAATTAGATGTGGCAACTTTGTAACATGTATATGCCATTTAAAATTTATAATGTTACGTTTTTTGGATCAGTTTGTCAATTTGCAGATAGAGACCTCAGTTTCTAGGGAAAAAAACTTTCAAACGGTCTGAGACTGACTAATTAAATGCTACATTATATAATAGTCTTTGATGCTTCTTGAAATACCATTTACTTGGCAAAACAACTGTTTTCAAAATATTTAATTTTTTTTTTTTAATTTGTATGACAAGTATGAAAAATATTACTCATGCACATATTCATTGGAATGAGCAATGAATTCATTTCCCTTCTAAATTGTTTTAGAAGTAAAATGAAAGGGGTGAACTATATCTAGCATCTTTATTATGTAACATTAGCTGGCTCTCCACTAAATAATAGAAAGTGGTTTCAAATGTTTTAAGCATCAGCTGCATAGCAAAAATTATAACTAAAAACCTGTCTAGCTTTCCAAGAAATATGAACTTACACTAAGCATCTTTTAAACTTAATCAAGAATATGGGAAAAAGAAAAAAAAAGGTTATGCTGCAGCTACATATAAAACAGACTTTCCAAAGTCAAGTGTTTACAGAGGACTGACATATTTGAAAAAAAGATGACAACTGACTCCTAGAATACTTAATAATGATCAGATGGAAACAAATGAGCCTGTCTCTATCTTCAATAGTGAACAAACAATTCACTTCAAGAATATTATATTTGGCAATATTCATAAAATACATTGGTGAAATGTATGTATTCTTCTAATTAACAGCTGAAAAATTTTAAATATGCTTAGGTCAACCTAAATGATTATTCATTAATATAAGTGAGTAATAGAGGCATGCTAACATAAAAGGATGATGGTCAATATGAGAACAAAATAAAACTTTTTATTTTGTTCTCATATTGACCATCATCCTATTCTATGTAACAAAGAAGAATGGAAACTAATTAGACTATGTTAAACAAAAAAAACTGCATCTGGCACTAGGATGACCAAATGTTGATAATATCTGTAAACTTCTGCATCTGGTATCTGTTATTTAAACCTTTCAAGTGTAGCAGATGACAAGTACTGAACACTATTTCTTTCTCTAACAAGGTAACAAAACTGTTACATATGAAGCAGATTCTGATAATTTTAGAGTTCCTCCTCTTGTACCACTGAAACATTATTGAAATGTTGGATGTTGTTAAACCAACTAACAGATTTTATACATCATTTTAGGAATGTTTAATAGATCATTTATTGTTTGTAACTGGTTCTTTTTTATTGCTGTTTGATTAGGTGATATGAGACCATTATCATAATAACTCTTGTTATCCTTGTTTACATCAGTGGTCAACAAGAGGCTACTGCATGTTGCAGTGGCCAATAAGACCAAAAATGTAGGCTCATGAGCAGTGGCATATCCAGGTATCATCGTAAGGAGGGCATGGCAACCAGGTCCAGGTAACATCGTAAGGGGGACATGGCGACCAGGATTTTGAGGATTTTTTTTTGAGAATGCCTCCTGCATTCTGTTTCTTTAATTTCAAATTTTTGGTTAAAGGGGGCCTATGCCTCCTCTGCCCAACCCTGAATATGTCCCTGCTCATGAGACTGACCATGCTTGTACATCTGCCAAAAGTAGTTGTCTTCTAGCTGCTGTACATACTACCCAGAAAGAATTTTAAAAAATAATAATAAAAAACCTTAAAACCTTCAAAGAAGAAAGATGCAACTTAAATAAGAAGCATCCCTTAACTTAATTGTAGTTAATATATTCAGATTGTAATTGAGGCTCTTTGAAGATCACATTTAGCTAGGAAACTGTCAATTACTGTTCTGCATCCATTTGGTCTGTGCTCTCATTCTTCTCATTAACACTCCCTTCTGTTTCTTCACTTTAAAATTCTTAGATCTCTCACATTATTAGTATTGGCAATATGATGCAAGGAAGCAAAGAATATATATCACCATTCAAGAAAAAAAAGAAAAATAATTTTTTAACTTGCTTCCACAACATTAGGTGCAAGTTTATTCCAGTAATCATTTGCTCTCTGAGTGAATGCATATTTCACCTGGAGAGAAATTTATGTTGCTGTGTGTGTGTCATCTGAGAAAGAGTAAAGATGCCATCCGAATTTAGTTTGGTTAACCCTTTAAAGCCACGTACACTTCAATTAAGTCACCACACAGATTTCCAGAGATTGCAATTTATGGAATCCCAATTTTTCTGGGTAAGAATATCCAAGGGAAGGGCAACAACTATTCTTGTTGTTCTTCTCTACACCCTTTTCCAACAGAATTACATCCTTTCTAAAATAACGTTGCCAAACCTATATGTAGTATTCAATATGTGGCCTAACCATTGCCTTATATAATGGAATAATCACCTCTTTGGTTTCTGCTGTCAAAGCTCCTGTATATCATTGGTGGTACCCCCATAAGCTGCTTTAGCTTATGGGGTAAGCTAAAGAACATAAAATTATCCCTAGGATTTTAATCTTATGAACTAACTTGAGTTAAGTGATATATTAATTCAGGATTACTGCTACCCAAATGCAGTACCTTGTCAAATGTTAAACTTCAATTGCAATTTTTCAGCCCATCTGATTAGTTTATCTATATCTTGCAGTAGCATATTTGATTATTATCATTGATCACCCTGCAAACTTAGACATCACACTTGAAATTCATATATCAATGTCATTAATAAATATTAAAAACAGTAAGAGGCCCAGCATCAACCCCGATGGTATCCCACTCATTAGTCCAAAAAGAGCAGTGCCCATTTATAAACATTTTTGTCTCCTAACAGTTATCAAAATCATAATAATTGTCACTATACTTTTTTACATCAGTGGTCAGTAACAGGTTATTTATACTAACTACAAGGTGTAATCAAAAAGTTTGTGGACTGATTTTGTATCTTGAAATCCCTGCTCATGATTGGATTGGATTTGGATTTTACTGGCACAAAAGCAACTAAGGCTATGATGCGCATGCCACACCATAAAAATACAAATGAATAAAAGATATCGTAACCTTCCAGAAAGGTTACGTCAATAAAGGTAAATACATAAAATGCAATACAACACAGTGACTAAAAATAAATGCTCAACACTATATATATATATATTATTATTAGTTTGTAAAAATTTATCCGAAATTATTCGTTAATTTATATGAAATATATATTTCGTATAAATTAATAGTTTGTAAAAATTTAAAAACATCTGACATGTGGTCATTGATAAAATCTGATTGAGTGTATAAGGCTCAGTCAGATGGGTAAAAGCAGTAAAACATGTTTTGTGCCCGGATAAATTTGGTATAGTCAATTAAAGCATTATTTATACCTAACACAGTGTCACAAGACTCGCATATAGGAGGATCATCTGCCTTCAGCAGGAAGGAATGTGTAAGATGATTCTGTCCTATTTGGAGTTGGCCAAGAACAACTTCCTCGCAATGATTCCTGTGCAGACTAGACTGCCACAGTTCAATTACAGGCTTTATCTTATGTAATTTATTTGCCTGTAGTCTGTATGGGGGACTGACAAGCAACAATTATTAGTGGGAATTGCTGACTTGGCTGTAGTGTCAGCCTAGTCATTTCCCCTAATCCCAGTGTGGCTGGGAATCCAACAGAAGCAAAATATTGTATTCACATTCATGGAGAGAGAGAGAGAGAGAGAGAGAGAGAGAGAGAGAGAGTCTTCTGCTGGGATTATATCCCATGGATGATAAAGCCTGTAAGACACTCACTCAAAGAATCAAAATATAAAATGAACCGTTGGTACTGGAATTTACCAATCCAAGTGATCAATAGTGATCCAAGACTAACTCTATAGCTTGCAGCTGTGAAAATATGCTACATTCAGGGAGAATCTGCTAAGATATAGTGGTGTCTGGAAAGGCAGCAGCAGATACTAGGCATGATTGTGACTTTGAGCTGTCTGTGTAAACTGGAAGGAAGTCAAAGTGTTCAGCTCGGTGTGCTGAATAGAGCTGCAGGTAGACAGATGATGGAATATCAGACTTTACCCAGTTCTTAAGGAAAAAGTCACATGATGGAATATGGGCATGCCAGGGTGGGAGAATTTCCTTTGGTGTTTGGGCAACCTTGTCTACCCTGATATTAAACTCTGTGAACACGAATACTGAAATGATGATTGGCAATCTGGTGAGCACTATACAAATTTTCCCAATGTGGATCAAAAACTGATTACATAGGATGTTCAGGTAGGGATTTAAGTTTTAAAGTGTACTTTAGAGACAACTGTTTACGTCAAAGTGATAGTGGTGATTCATTTGTTTCCATGTATAGGTTCTGTACAGGAGATGTTTGAAATGCTCCAGTATTGACACAGATAGCTTGATGATGATGATCCATCGAAGTATATTGTCTCTGGTTGAAGTGTATACCTGGGACCCATCTAGTTTGGATCATATAAGTGCATGATAGATGCAAAGTAAGATATATCGGTCTGCACCCCAACACATAGATGAGAGAGAACAAAGAATATTTAGTTCTCCTGTGCACTTTGTATGGAGTTGATGGATATGTTGCAGAACAGTCAACTTTTTTTCAAATTCAAGTCTCAAGAAATTTGTGTCTGACGCTACTGAAATAGCATTTAGCCCAAGCCTTAATTCGGATTCAAGATGAAGATTATGCTTAAAACAAAAGTGTACACAAATGGTCTTCTGCAGCAATAACCTGAATCCATTACCAAGTGCCCAGGAATTAAGGCAATCAATGGCTTGTTGCAGTTATCTTTCAATAACCCTCATGTTGCATGACTGAGAAAATATGCTAAAGTCATCAACATAGAAGGCATTGTTTACAGTTGGAGGAAGTTCTTTTGTGATGGAATTTACTTTAATGGCTAAAGCGTGACACTTAATACCGATCCTTATGGAACTTCTCTTAAAAAAAGGGATGAGAGAGTGAAGATCCTACACAAACTTAGAAAGACCAATTGGCTAAAAAATTTTTAATAAAAATGGGGAGATCTCCTCTAAGACCAAGACTATGCAAATATTTTCAGATGCCAAATCTCCAAGTTGTGTCATATGCTTTCTCCATATCAAAGGATACAGACACAAGATGTTCACATTTTAGGAAAGCATCTCAGATGGATCTTTTCAGTCTAATAAGATGGTCCAGAGAGGACTAGTTCCTTCAGAAGCCACACTGGATGCTGGAGAGAAGGATGTTTCATTCTAAATACCATAGTAAACAAAAATTAACCATTCTCTCCAGGATTTTGCACAGACAGCTAGTCAAAGCAATAGGATAATAATTAGTAGGAATTTTAGGATCCTTTCCTAGCTTCGCAATTGCAAGAACAGTTACCATGTGCCAGGCATCCAGAAACTGCACTTCAATAAATATTCTGCTATATAGAAGAAGCAGGTAATCCATAGATTTTGGTGAAAGGTGCTTAATCATTTCATAATGGATGCCATCTATCCAACACCGCTTGCCTTAGAAAGGGTGAGAACTCTTTTTAGTTCCTGCATAGTGAATGGCCCGTTGTAGGGACAAAGGCCCTTTGGTGCAAAATTTAGTGCCTGTTTTACACTTTTGTGTTTCAGGACCAGGAACTCTAGGGAAGAGGAAGATATCACAGAGAGATGTTAGAAAATGTTTCCCTAAGAGCATTGGCTACTGCAGTTGGCTCTGCAATAGTGCATCCATTATATTCTAAGATCAATGAATGAAGGGATATATATTTTCCCTTTATTTTCCAGATTTATCCCAGACCATCTTAGTGCTGGTAGACTGGGTGATGTAAAACAGATCCATGATTCCTTTTGACTCTGATGGCGAATGTAGCCATCAGAGTT
>NW_028328393.1:0-28682 GCF_048544385.1 Mastigoproctus giganteus
TATTGGGCTTTTCTGTTAGTGCAATTCATTGTAAATGGATAGTATACTCAATCTTATTGCATTTATGATATCGATAGCTAGAATTCTGTGCATTTTCACATTATTATGATAAAATTACTGTCTATGTGAATGCAGTGTACCTATATTTTTTTAATTTTTTTTTATGAAAACTCCAAACATGAAAGGTATCAAAGGTATAGTACCGTGCATGGGTTGAAGGAGAAGTATGGGGGGAGGGAGGATGCCGGAAACTTTGCTCTAGACACTAAACATGGGTTTCACCACTTCAAGCCTCCAATAAGCAAAGTGGTGGTATTTCACCGTTTAATGAAAGTTATCTACCACCTGTTAAGCAGTAGGTCCCTTTTTTTTTTTTTTTTTTGATTTGGTAGTTGTTGGCGCATCGGCTTCTGTGGCCATATTGTACCTCCCAAGGTTTTTGCAGTACTTTGATCCAAGCCCGAGGCGGGAATCGAACCCGCGACCTTTGGGTTGCTGGGCAGGTACTTTACCCACTCGGCTAGCCCGGTCGGCTGCAGTAGGTCCCCTTCACTGAAATCTTTAGTCATAAAAAAATAAATAAATAAATTTTCAGAATCTTCTCTTCAGTCCTATTTTTTAAGCTTGTTATTCCATATCTCAGTTGTGCAATTTGTGCTTGCACCATGTTCATCATTATTAATTGCTTATTTTTTTTTTACTATTTTAAATTTTACAATCCTAAAAGGAAAAAAAAAATTTGAGTGAAAAAATATTTACGTAAGTCCGAATTTACATAACTCGGGCTTACATAAGTTAGGGACTTACTGTAGTAAACTCCCATCTTAATACTACTGATAACAGCACTCTCCTGCTTTTAATGCTATTTTCTTTTAGCCCCATAGTCAATCCCATGAAGTGCCAAGCCTTTCTTAATATCCATAATGCTCCTGTTTAAAATACTTTTGCATTTAAGGTCATGAGAGAGTTTATTTCCTCCCATAACCTTAATCCTCCTTCTTGATTTTTGGTTTTGAGAAAGAGAAGATAGACTAAATTGTAAGCACCCAGTGCAGACAATGTTTGTTTATTTCCTATTTAACTTGAAGCTTTGAAGGTAGAAAGGCCACTCTTTACAACTTAATGTCTGTCCAGCCAATTATTATTGCATTTACATGCTCTCCTCGGCTTTTTTTAAATTCAACCTTGTCTGTCTGCTTTCCTTACTTACGGTACATGTGAATTCAACATAGAATCAATAAATTTCATTAATAATAGTATTATTATTAGGTTAATACTTTATCATTTTTATAATACTCAAGATGTGCTTAGTTTATAAAATCTTTTTAATACATTCAAAGAAGTAGTGAAGATAAAGAGCAAGCATAGTGTGCAAGTTTTTTCTCAATTTGCAAGTAACTTGTAGTAATTTACTTGCAAATTGAGAATTTGGCTTCATAAACACTGTAAAAACCCTGAAAAAATACCTATCAAAATAGTAATGAAATGTGAAAAGAATCTCCAAAAAAGGGCTCCACTTTTATAGTGTTCATTAGAACTAGTTCCATAGAAAACGCTAGGAACATTCAGATGAATGGAGTAATCATGTGCCTTACTCCATTCATCTGAATCACGGTCATTCTTCATTCTCCACTTTAAACAGTAAATCTAAAACAAATATCTGGTGAATATGGGCTCGGCACACCCAGGATCCTGAACTGGATATCATCATTCTTCACTTTCTTGGTGATTCCCTTCTACTTCTGACTCTTGTTTTCTCTCTCTCTCTCTCTCTCTCTCTCTGGGTAACTCAGAAATTTTTTTGGCTGGTGCAGCATAAGCCCTAGCTTCCTTGCACTGTATGGTTAATAATAATAATCTTCACTTTCTTGCACTATATTGGCTAATAATAATAATAATAATAAAATATATGGCTAATAATAATAATCTTCACTTTCTTGGTGATTCCCTTCTACTTCTGACTCTTGTTTTCTTTCTTTCTTTCTCTCTCTCTCTCTCTCTCTCTCTCTCTCTCTAGGTAACTCAGAAATTTTTTTTGGCTGATGCAGCATAAGCCTCTGGCTTCCTTGCACTATATGGCTAATAATAATAAAATCCTCTTATTCTCATTAATTCTTAAATGAAAATATTCCTAAAATGCTTTCATCTTTTCATGGTTAAAGCAGACTAAAGCTATATGAAACAATGAAAATAAATCAAGAATGAACCTTCTTGTTGTTGTTGGAGTGGGATTTATTGGCATAATGCTATGACCAAACTGAACCTGTTACTTTGGAGTGCTGGAACTTCATAGAGTTATTTATTATTATTATTAGCCATATGGTGCAAGGAAGCCTGAGGCTTATGCTGCACCGGCCAAAAAAAAAAAAAATTCCCTATTACCCTGAGAGTGAGAGAGAGAGAGAGAGAGAAAGTAGAAAGGAATCACCAAGAAAGAGAAGAATGATGATATCCAGCTCAGGACCCTGGGTGTGCCAAGCCCATATTCACCAGATGTGAGCCCCTGGGGTTAAGGCAGAAACACTATTATCGCCTCACGTGAGCTCACATGCTTGCATTTTACTAAAGCACATTTCTGGAGGTCAGTACCATAAAACAATAAAGACAATTTTTAGTTAGCTGACTAAAGTTCCAACACTCCAAAGTAACGGGTGCAGTTTTGTCATAGTAGCCCTTACGCCAATAAATCCCACTCTAACAACAACAAGAAGGTTCATTCTTGAGGTATTTTCATTGTTTCACATGCATTAATCATTTTTAGCTAAGTGAACAGTTCTGATAAAGTGGCATCATCTCAAAGTATATGCAGAGCAATGCCTTAGTTGCTAATGCTCCTAAAAACCAAATAACAACAACAATAACTAAGTATATGGCTTAGTTGAAGAGAAACCTCTGTGTGAGTAGGTAGAGATCTGAAACATGCGATTCTAGCTGAATGGTAATGTGCATACTCAATTAGAATATGCTTCACGATAAGTATGCAACTACAATGGGGGCAAAGCAGAGGATAAGTATGCAACTACAATGGGGGCAAAGCAGAGGATCCTCTCCTAGCAGTAAAAATACGTGTGTTAGATGTGTATAGCCAATTTATGCTCTTGCAAGCACGACCTCTTCCTGCCTGTTTAATCGGGAACTGGATCTCCATAGCTGTGGATTCTGTTTTATTTCAAGAAGCTTGTTACCTGTTTGATTATGACACATTTCAGACCATATCTCAGTACATATCCTCTGTATCACTGGTTTGTAGTCAGGAAGTGGAACTGGGACGGAGTCGAAGCAAGCAGGGTGTTTTGCTGCTTCATATGCATGCTCGTGTCCTGGAATTCAATGTGGCTAGGTATCCAGCAAAACGTGACAGTCAGCTTATTTTTATTGAGGTGACATAACTGTGATTTGATTTCTGTCAGAAGTGGATGGAAATTTTGTGATTTTTTTTTTTTTTTTTTGTAGGGCATTCACAGCACTTAGAGTCTGTATATATTATGACCTGGGTATTTAGAAGATCGTTAAGGAGATTTAAAGCCATTTTGATTGCATATAGTTCAGCAGTAAAAACTGCATTCAAGTGGCAACTGGACAGAGACAGTGGAGGTAGGACTGATTACTCCAGCTCCCATGGATATATCAGTTTTGGAGCCGTCTGTGTATATCTGAAGACTGTGAGCATTGGTCAATGCATGATCCGCATGTAACTGTCTAAGATTGTGGTTCCATAGGGAGTGTTTTCCCCACTGAAGAAAATAGTTGTCGCAAAGAGGTATACATTGCCCATGGTGCTTGTACTGCATCTGCAGCTTGAAAGATATTTCCAAGATAGATATTCCAATTTTGAGTTACCTCTTGTAGCCAAATACCAGCAGGTTTGTTTTCGTTGGGTTTATTTCTATATAAGTTTTCCCACTGCAGTTCAAAGAGATATGTCCAGATGGGATGAGATGGGAGGCTTCGTAATTTGGCTGCTTAACAAAGAAGCAATACTTTTCTCCTAAGTGTAGTGCAGGTTTATTTGCATCTATATACAAACTTTGCACTGGGGATGTCTTAAAGGCTCCTAAGGCAATTCTGGACCAGATTGAGCCAAGCCAATGCTGTCTTACGTGCAGAATCATAAACTGGGGCACCACAGTCTAGACGAGATCTTATTAAGGTCTGATATAGGTGTAGAAGTGTGAAGCGATCGGCTCCCCATGCCATGGAAGAGATAACGTTGAGGATATTCATCTTTTTCATGCACCGAGTTCGTATTTGTCTTATATGTGCCTGAAAGGTAAGTTTAGTTTCGAGTACTAGACCCAAGAACCGGATATTTTTGCTAAGTGGTATTTTATAGGTTCCTAATATTAGCTCAGGATCTGGATGGAGGTGACCCTTTTTGTAAAAGTGGATAGCAGTTGTTTTTGTTGCAGAGAAAGAGACGATAGCCATTGTGGGATGCCCATGATTCTACTTTGTTTATTGAGAGCTGCAATTGTCGCTTAATGGAGCGCATGGTTTGTGAGTGATAGGATATAGTAAAGTCATCTGCATATAAAGGGTGTCTCAAAAATATTGGTACAAACGTTTAGGGGAGGTAGGTAACATCTAAAGGAATGTGAATCGCATAGGAACCCATAACTGGAAATGTCACAGGAAGTAGTAGCAGAGGCACAAGAAGCAGAAATGACACAAGACAGTAATTAGTGGCAAACATTTATTTGACATAATATTAACAATGGAGTATGAGATGGATGCATTTCATGATGTTACAACAGATGCTGGATGGTTCCACCATGAAACGCGATGCATGTGTGACACTGACGCAGAATGAATTGGCGGACACGGTCGAACACACATGGAGTTTCTTTGACAGTAGCAGCAGCGCAGACGAGTCTCACCACAAGATCCATTTCAGTCTCCACAGACGATTCATACACAATAGATTTAAGGCTCCCCCCCACCCCACAGAAAGAAATCAAGGCTCAATAAATCAGGTGAGCGTGGAGGCCAGGCAACAGGTCCACCACGGTCAATCCATCGACACCCAAAACGCCTGTTCAAATGGTCTCAAGCACACCTTCCATAATGGGCAGGTGCCCTGTCATGTTGAAACCAAATGTTGCGTCTCACATTTGTTGGAACATCGTCAAGTAACCCTGGTAGAACTTGTTCAAGAAATATCCGATATTTAGCAGAGTTCATGCGGGATGGTAACAGGTATGGGCCGACTAAGCAGTCACCGACCATACCTGCCCACACATTTATTGGGAAGCGATGTTGTGCCGCATGGGGGTGCAAACGGTGGGGGTTGTCATGAGCCCACACATGAGCATTGTGCTGACTGAATAAGCCTCATCCATGACCAAAACATAGGTTGGAAAATTCAAGTCTTGAACATTTTCTTGGAGAAACCACTGCACAAAAGCCACACGTGCAGGATGATTTTGGGGGAGCAGTAACTGAACCCTTTGGAGATGAAAGGGGTGTAAGGAATCGTCGTGCCAGACACACTCTTAAGGCAGAGGCAACAGCACATGTGCTGGTAGCAGTATTATTCTGGACGGCATTCAACACACTTTTTTCCATGGCGGGAGTTCGCGTCGAACATGGTCTGCCCGCACTACTCCTGTTACCTCTAAATGACCCATAATCGCACAAATTTTGATGCACACGCACAAACAAATGGTGGTCCAGTACATGTCTGTCTGGGAAGCATTCTCCATAAATTCGTTGAGCGGCTCGTCCATTGCCCTCTGCTAATCCATACACTAGGTGCATGTCTGCCAGCTCACGGTTCGTATATCGATGCATGCTCTTCATGCAGCGACTACTGCTTGAATGAGTAAACTAGAATTTTTCCCTCTCGTGAACTGATGAACAGCGCCGTCTACCGACTTACGGTGACGTTTCCGGTTATGGGTTCCTATGCAATTCACATTCCTTTAGATGTTACCTACCTCCCTAGACGTTTATACCAATATTTTTGAGACACCCTGTAGATAGGTGTCAACATTAGCCAGAATATTTTCTGTTGCATTATTCAGCCTAACTGCAATGAGTATTGCACTTAGAACTGATCCTTGTGGACCCCTTCTTCTTGGACAACTGTACAGGATAGTAATGCACTTGAAAGGTTCTGTTTTGGAGAAAGCTCTCTATGATTCATGGTAGATGACCCCAGATTTTGGCATACAGATTTTGAAGTATGCCGTAGCACCAGGTGGTGTCAAAGGCTTTTTCGGTATGCAAGTAGATCATGACAAGATGTTTTTTACGGATATAAGCATTCTGTATGTTGGATTGTGCCTTGATAATAAGGTCTAGAGTTAACCGATTTTTTCGAAATCCGTACTGATTCTTATTCATCACCAAATGAAATTCTAGATACCATACTAATCGAGCGTGAATCATTTTTTCTAGTGTCTTTCCAAGGCAACTGCTAAGAGATATTGGCCGATAGTTTTGTGGATCTGACTGATCCATTCCAGGTTTAGCTAGGCTACTGAGTGGTGCCAAGAAAGAGGGTAGTAGCCATCTGAGAATATCCGGTTGAAGTTTATTAGTAATGAATTCAAAGCTTGCTTGTTTAAATGTTTAAGCATCATGTAGTATATCCCATCAGGCCCTGGTGCACTATCACCTGACCTATTTAGGGAGCTCTCTAGTTGAAATAGTATAAAAGGTCAATTATATGGAGGAGATGCCCTTGTATTGAAGTTCAGCTTATGCTTTTCTGCATTAGCTTTTACCTGTTTAAAGGTAGACTCATATGCTGATGGGGCAGAGATTTGAGTAAAGCATTCTGCTAGGGCATTTACAATTTCTATTAGAGAGGAGAAGTCTTTATTTTTCCAACTTATAATGGGCATTGATTCAGAGAAAGATTTACCAGTCAGATTTTTGATTTTATTCCAGATTTTTCAACTGTCTGTATTTTTAGTGATAGTGGAAGCAAACCGGATCCAAGAGTCTTTTTTCATGTTTTCTGCACATAACATGCCTTAGCTTTAAGTTTCTTAAAATTAATCAGGTTGTCAGTTGTTGGATACTTGCAAAATAGATTCCATGCTTTATTCTTCTCATTTCTGGGATCACGGCATCATCATTCCACAAGATATTGGCATGCCTGTGAGGACCAACTGTGATTTTTGGTATAGCACACGTTGCAGCTGTTATTATCTGTGCAGTAATGTGGTCAGTAACTTCATCTATGGACTGGGTTTTGATGACTTAATCATCGAAGGAAATTGAACTGATGAACTTGTTCCAATCTGCCTTTGAAATTTTCCATTTTATGCGGCTTCTATATGTGTGGTTCTGTTTGTTTGCAATTTGCAAATAATTGGACAATGGTCACTGTTCAGTAGGTTACTTGAAACTAACCACTGAATGATTAGGAACAGTTTTGGGGAACATATTGATAAGTCTATGGCAGTAGATACTCCAGTGGGAAAGTGAGTATAAAGTGTCAGCACCAGTGTTTAATAATGTGAGATTCTGGATGTCAAGAATTGTTTCAATGAGTTTTCCTCGTTTGTCTATCTGGGGAGAGCCCCACATAGTGTGATGCCCATTGAAATCTCCTAGTAGAATGAAAGGAGATGGAAGCTGCTTTATAAGGTCCTCCAGTTCTTTCGCAATGAATTCTTTGTTTGGGGAAAGGTATACAGAGACTATGGTTAAAGTAAAATTCAAAACAATAAGTACCACTACAACCTCTAATGTGCAGAGGGATCTGTTTTGTAGGAACTTTGTTGTCAACGAGTATGGCTATGCCTCCTCTTGTTGAGTTGGTATTGCTTCTGTCTCGTTGATAGATACTATAGCATTAGCATTAGTAGAGGCATTTGATGCAAGAAAGCAAGCTTATGCAGCATCAGCCAAAAAAAAAAAAAAAAAACCACTTCCACTTCACCCCTCTGTTCGTCAAAATACCTGTCCAGCTGAGCCTTAAACTTATTTAGGCTATCAAGCTCCACCAATATAGTTTTTAATCACTGGAGTCACCTGCAGGGTTAGATTAGTTTCTTGCAAGCAGAGGCTTATTGGACTGTGCTGTTTGATTAGGTCATAAATAACAAAAATATTGCTTCGTAAACCTCTACGGTTCCACTGTATAATATTCTGTATTATTTAGTTTTAGAGATTGTGTATGGTTCTGTCTGCTTTTTATATCCAGCCTGCTTGTATTATTTTAGTTTCATCTTTTCTTTTTTTGGGAAGTTAGAGTGCCCAATGTCCATATCATCTTCTGCATGGTACCAGCATCAATGTCCATATTTCCTGAGCATAGTTGGTCTGCAATATTTAAGGCTGATGCTTTCAATTTAGCAGTTTCTGGCAGAGTAGCAGTTGAAGTTGGTGGGACTGTTAGCGGAGTATTGCTAGCACAAGTCACTTTACATTGTTTTGTAGGTGGCTACTGTGGGGATGATAGCACTGATCAAGCCCAATCAGCAATTGAGATGGATGGAGGTGCTATAACTGCCGTTTATGTTGCAGCTGACTGGTATTTTTTGGCTACTGCAGCATATGTAATTTTTTGCATGCCGAGCATAACTTTCTTCCTAGCTTCCTGTTAGGTGACCTTTCTGCATTGCAGTCCGTTTATGTATGAGCTTTGGAGTCGCAGTTCGGGCAGATGGTGTCCCCTCGACATACTGTTTGCAAGTGTCCAAATTTTTGACACTTGAAGCATCTTAATGGGTTGGGAATGTAAGGTGGCATGCGGCAATTCAGGTATCTGGTTTGACATATGATGGTAAGGTTGGTGTACTAAATGTGAGAATAATGTTTCTAGGAACAAGTTCATCTTTTTTAATCATTATCCGCTTTGCTTGAACTACTTTTTGATCTTGTAGTTCTCATCTTCAGTGACATTCATCAGGTCCCACTCTGCTATTACTCCTTTAGAACTAAGATCTCCAGATTGGAGTCTTTTCACCATTTTCGGTGAACCAGCCACATTTTCCAAACATTTCTGGATTAGAAATGGTGAAAGTGCACTCACAGGTTTGGCAGAAAGAGAAAGTAATATGACGAATGTTGGATATTCCTCCTGATTCTCATTTTTTGTAGTCTCTTAGATGGTGAAAGTGCACTCACAGGTTTGGCAGAAAGAGAAAGTAATATGACGAATGTTGGATATTCCTCCTGATTCTCATTTTTTGTAGTCTCTTAGATTGTGATTAGTCACAGTTTCATTTAGGTCATGACATGAGCATATAGGCTCAAGTGCTGATAGTTGTCATAATCCATGGTTGCTCCTAGCCCTGGAGGATAACTTTTCCTCCAGGTTACCGGCCACACCATGTGGAGGCAACAGCAGTACCACTAGTGACCAAGCAATTAGAGATTAGTGGTTAGTGTGTAATGTAGGTTAGTTCTATATACAAGAAGAAGTAAGGTACCTTTCCTTTCTTTTTGAAAAGCTTACTTCTTAATTTAGAAGAGTAGAAAATAAATAACTTAGTAAATAAACACGTGAAATTTCTCTGAAAACTATTAATTCTAGAGAAGGCACTTTGAAATTGGCTTTTAGTTTCACTTTGATCACTTGCTTGGCACTCAGGGCCGAACCTGCTTGTAAAATTTAAAACAACACTATCTATCTTTGAACAACTGGGGCAAGACAGGCAACCACTAGAGTTTCAACCACAATGATATTCTACTATACAGACCTTAGTTATCTACTGCAGCAACCTGCAAAAGTACAACTATAATGGATGGTTCTGAATACTTTTTTTTACTGGAAAAGATAACAAATGCTAAGAAAACATTTCCATTACAAATAACACAACCTGGAGGTATACACATTTTGTAC
This sequence comes from Mastigoproctus giganteus, assembly GCF_048544385.1. Taxonomy (NCBI): domain Eukaryota; kingdom Metazoa; phylum Arthropoda; class Arachnida; order Uropygi; family Thelyphonidae; genus Mastigoproctus; species Mastigoproctus giganteus. The sequence goes on from NW_028328393.1 coordinate 9,803, forward strand.
TGAATACATAATACATGCTTTTATGAAATCAACAGGGATTACCTTTAGTCCACGAAAAAGAAGCATCCTATATCAAAAATAAAGGTAATCCCTGCTTATTTCATAATATAATAGAAAATAGGAATTATCAAGCACTTAATAGCTCTTTATTATCATAATACATGCTGTGTTATGTCGTATTTGCCTTCTATAATCTTTCCATTTCAAGACAGAAAAATAATTAAACAGAACATGGTATGATCTGCATTAAAATATTTTTCACAATCTATCAGAGTGGACAAATATATGAAAGATATGGGTAAAAGTGATGGTGTTTTTCCCTTCAATTTATTATTATTTTTTTTTTTCATTTATGCTATATATACTTGCTTCCTTGCATCATTTTGCCAATATTAAAGGCAAAGAAACACATTAGATTAACTTACAATGAAATATGATACTCTGCTGCAAAAAAACCAAATAATATTTACATGCATTAGGTTTACTGTACATGGTGACCCTCTATAAGAGTCTGTTACACAGGGTGTATCTTGGAAAAAAAAATTACTTTTTGTATTTATATTTTTTTTCTAGGGTGCATGCTATGTAGTAAACTCACAGAGAATGCATGCCCAGATACAGTAAACCCTGAATAAATATTTTGTGCTTTATATAGTGCAGTGTCATTTTGCCTCATTAGAAATTATTTCTGATATAAAATTCGGTACATTGAATTATTTTGAAAGGTACACCCATGAATAAAATGTGTTACTTCACACAGAAAGAAAAATTGTATACAAAAATCATGGATGGTTTTTGCATATAATAGTATACAAAAAGTGCAGTAACAAATAAACACTAGTTGGGATTTATTAGTCTTTTTTTTTGGTAGTTGTTGGGCGCATCGGCTTCTGTGGCCATAATGCACCTCCCAAGGTTTTTGCAGTACTTTGATCCAAGCCCGAGGTGGGATTCAGAACCGCGACCTTTGGGTTGCTAGGCAGGCAACTTTACCCGCCCGGCTAGCCCGGTCGGCAATTTATTGGTCATGCCAGAAACTTATGTATAACACTGTATCAATTACACCCTCTTACTGTAAACATGGGGCCCCGGTAGACATGTTAGCAAGAACGCAAGGCTGTACTGAATGGGGTGTGTGGGGTTCGAGATCAGCTGTCGGTAGTCGTGCATTTCCTCCTCAGTATCTTGTTTTATACTCCGGCACGACCACCAGGTCAGTAGAGTTTACAATAAATACAAATATTAATTGTATTCTGTAGTCATGGGCTTGAACCCTGGTTCAAGAGTGTGAACTCTGGACCCTGGTTCTGGCTCAAACCTGGTTCTGGCTTGAACCCTGGTTCAAGAGTGTGAACTCTGGACCCTGGTTCTTGAACCCTGGTTCTGGCTCAAAGAGTGTGTGCTACTGCACTTGTGCTCTTGACCACGCGGCTACGTCAGGCTTTAGCCTAAAGGCAGGGTGCTATTAGCATGTCAAATCCAAGGATCCTGACTAGGAATGCATTCGAAATAAAAACTGTAAACATGATTAAGAAAAGAGTTAAATAAGCACAAATAGCAAGTTAACAAATGAAAGTTTTGAAATATGTGACAAATGATTCAGTATCACATGCTCTAGATTTCTCTTCTTCTTTCCCATTAAGCATGCTCCTTGGATTAGGATATATCATTCTACGATTTTCTTCTTGGCCTTCTTCTACTTGGTTTACTAATGGGTCTCCAGTTCTTTATTTTTGCTCACTTGTCATTATACATCCTGTTTATATTATATTTTTTATTTTTTTATTCTTTTTCTAAAATTTTTTATCCAATTTCCATTCAATAATAGGTTGTATTATTTCACCTGATTACCTCATTTTAATTTTCTCTCTCTGTGTTTTTATTTCTATGGTTTCATTTATTTGTTTTATTTTTGCTGTTGGATCGCTTGTCTCAGCTGCATATGCTCTCAGTTTTAGTTCTTACAGGTCTTACTACGGGCTGTAGGGAATTAATATAGTTTTATATATTTTAACTTTAGCATCTGGACTGATTAGAACTGGTATTAATATTGGCAAATGTTGCAAGAAGGCAAGCTCATACAGCATAAGGAAAAAAAAACTCCCAATTCACCTATCCATCCCCTCCAACAGTTTGTCTTTCTTCCTTGAATTTATTCAAACTATCCACAACAGATGGAACTTGTTCCAGCAGTCAACCACCCATTGGCTGAAGGCAAACTTCTGCACTTCTATTCTCTGAAATGAATTTGAAAATGTCTGCAATTCTGCCCAGACACAATAGCAGGGAGTATATGATGAGAGCCTTGTCAATCAATTTGGCCTGGGAAAGATTGTGCAAGGCTCAAGGGGTAGAATTTTTTTCAGCCTGGTCTGTACTTGTTAACAGGAGAGACTGCTTCTGCAAGGATGGAATACACTTAAATAGAAATGGTGCAAGAATATTTGTTGATGCTATCGAGGCAGTGTTAGGTGGGTCGGAAAACTGCTAGCTTGGGGGGATACAAGGACTAATAGTTTAACAGTAGCCGCAGGCACAGGTGAAGTTGATTCTTGCACAACTTCTATTAGAATAAGTAGCGACCTGGAGCGAGGGGTGTTGGGGCTTTCAAGGACGGATGACAGTCATCGAGAAATAGGTGGGTATATGGGATGTGTTGGGTAACTAGGAATAAGAATAGGTGCATGTATACCAATGCTAGAAGTACAGTAAATAAATTTGATGAATTTGAAGTGTTGGTCAAGACATCAAAGGCGGATATTGTTGGGATAGCAGAGACATGGTGTCACACAGATATAAGGAATGCAGAACTGGAATTTGTGGAGTACAATGTGTACAGAAAGGATAGAGAGGATAGGATGGGAGGAGGTGTTATGCTGTTAATTAAGAAAAACATAAAATCAAAAGAAGTGCACAATAAAATGAACAGTGCACTGTTGAGTCAGTTTGGTGTGACATAAGCACTTTGAAAGCAAAAATAAGAGTAGGAGTGTGTTATAGGCCTAATGACTCGAATGAGTACAATGAACAATTGTACAGAGAAATAGAGTGGGCTAGTAAATCAGAATGTCTTATAATAGGGGATTTCAACTTCCCAGATATTGACTGGAACTTGCTGTTGGTCACTCACACACTAGTCACACTTTTGTCGATTTATTGGATGATTGTTTTTTGCAGCACCATGTTTGAGAGGCAACCAGAGAAAGTAATACTCTTGTTCTGGTTATCAGCACTGATCATTCGTGTATTAAGAATTTGCAGATACAGGATTCATCAGGTGGCAGTGATCACAGTGTACTGATGTGGTATTTACTTAAAGATTTAATTACCATCAGGGGTAAAGGAAACGATTTTTACTTCCATAAAGGTGAGTACAGTGGTCTCAAACAGTTTTTAAATTCTATACAGTGGGATCAACTGACAATGTTACCAACAGTAAATTCTAAGTGGGAAGCATTCAAGGAATTAAACGTGGATGCTAAAGTTTCATACCTATTAAGAAATATTGTTCAAGGTTTAGGCCTAAATGGTTATCAAACGAACTAATGAGACTCATGACAGAGAAGAAAAATGCATGGGATGCATATAAATTATCGAGCGACTCAGAAGCCTATGGCAGATATAAGCTAGTCTGTAATCAGGTCACAAAGGAGGTTAGGTAGGCGAAGGCAGAGAAATCCTTGGCAAAAGATGCTAAAAAAAACAGCAAAGATTTCTTTATTTATATAAACTCTAAAAGGAAGGGGATGAATCTGATTGGTCCAGTTGACATTGATGGTTCGACTATTGATGATCCTGCTAAGATAGCAAACAAACTGAATGAGTATTTTGCATCTACATTCACACATGAGGAGTTATTAAAGTTTGAAATGGCAGAAGATTATCAAATTGTAGCAGGGTGCTTAATGATTTTGTAATAACTGAGGGCAAAGTGGAGGAGAAATTGTTGAAGTTAAACATAAGGAAGGCACCTGGGGTGGATAGGATCTATCCAGTTATATTAAAGGAGGCGGCAAAGCAACTGAGCAAACCCTTAGCCATAATTATAAGAGCATCTTTGGACACAGGGGAGGTCCCACGGACTGGAGATGTGCAAATGTATCCCCAATTCACAAAGGGGGATCGAAGGGTGACACGAGTAATTACAGAACAGTTAGTTTCACTTCTGTTCCGGGTAAAATAATGGAGTCGCTGGTTAAAGATGCATTGCAGGATCATCTAGACAAGACTGCAGCAAAAATTCAGGCACAGCATGGGTCTGTTAACGGAAATTTTGTCTGACAAATTTGATTGGTTATTATGATGTGGTTACAAAGGAACTGGATGAAAAAAATAATTTCGATATCATATATTTGGATTTCAGGAAAGCTTTTGACATTGTTGCACATGGAAGACTATTGTACAAATTGGAGCAGAATGGTATTAACAGAAAGTTGATACAATGGATAAAAGGACGGTTGAGTGGGAGAAGACAGAGGGTGGTAATTAATGGGTGCTGCTCTTCGTGGACTAATGTTTTTAGTGGAGTCCCACAGGGTTCGGTATTGGGTCCACTGTTGTTCTGTATATTTATCAACGATATTGATGAAGGTATATTTGGCTTAGTGTCGAAGTTTGCAGATGATAAGGTTGGCAGGGTTGTTAATGACAGTAATGGTAGTGTGCTACTGCAACAGATCTAGATAATTTGGGCAGATGGGCTAAGAAGTGGTAAATGAAGTTTAACCTTGACAAATGCAAAGTACTGCATATGGGTAAAAGTAACCCGAGAGAAAAGTACCAACTGTGTGGTACTACAATTAAGGTGGTAGAAAATGAAAAAGACCTGGGAGTAATTGTGCAGGCAGATATGGAGTTTTCTGAGCAATGCAGACAGGCTGCCTGGGCAGGTAATGGGGTTTTGTCAATGATATATAGGAATTTTGCTAGCAGGGAAAAGGAGGTGATTGTCCCTCTGTATAAGGCAATGATCAGGCCAAGCCTTGAGTACTGCGTACAGGTCTGGAGGCCTCGTTTTAGGAAGGATGTCAATTTGCTTGAGTACGTACAGAGAAGGGCAACAAGATTGGTGAGGGGAATGAAGGGATCCTCTTTCCAAGAGAGGCTTAAGTTCTGCAAATTGCAATGGCTGGAGACTAGGCACCTGCACGATTATCTGATTGAGGTGTAGAAGGCCTTGAATGGGTTGAGCAAGCTGAATTCTCATGGGATCCTTCCACTTGTTCAGATTACGAACCTAAGGGGCATAAATTCAAATTAAGAAAAGGCAGATGTAGAATAGATGTGCGGAAATTTGCCTTTAGTCAGCGGGTGGTTAATTGCCGGAATAAACTACCATCTGTCGCTGTAGTTGATAGGTTGAATAAATTTAAGGAGGAACTGGACAGGCATTTGGAAGGAATGGTGTGATTTTTTTTTTTTTGGCTGATGCTGCATAAACTCATACACTTTCTTGCATCACATGCCACTACTACTACTACTACTGTCTACTCACTTTCAATGATTGTTCTTCTACTTCTTTTATGAGTTATTCCTGAACTATTTATTTTTATTCCTAGGTAGTTTAAATTTCATTATTTGCTTCTCATTTTTCCCTTCTAATTCACATCTAAGCAGTTCTTTTGCTGTTATTAAGTTCTTTGTTTTCTCTATGGATATTTCCATATTATACTCTTTTCTGTCCTTATTTTTTTCATTAAAATTATGTACTATTCTTTGCAAATTGTTTTCATTTTCAGCAATTAGTACAGCATCATCTGCATAAATTTTTTTAACTAGGGTGAAAACACAAGTAGTATTAAAAGTAGTCAGAAGGTATGAGAAGTCCCAAGCTTTTGTTGCACCATCTCTGTGATGGTAATAGTGGTTTTGCAACTTCTCATGAGTTGAAGAGGTCCGAATTCAATTACCTTCAGAAATTCCTCTCCAAATGAAGATCTAGTTAGCCATTTCTCAGGTGGAGGAAATAGCTTTTTTCCTCATGAGTTATTCTGGGTTAAGGAAAGAAAGAAAAACTGCATATATCTTCCACGTCTTACATTATTATTATTATTACTATTTCTCTTATATTACTTCTTCCTGATTGGTTGTTCCACCTCATGGCGGGTATTGCTACCAAGTACATAGGGTAGTTGTTACGTCTGGTATTACTGTTGGTCGAAGAACTCTCTGACTATCCTACAGGTGTTCAGTTTTGTGACTTTCTGGAGTTCCTTGTAGGTGTTTGCTGGAAGACATATTGTTGCTAGGCTGTTATGTATGATCTTTGGCACCATACCGGTGGTGGACACGATGATTGGGATGGTTGTTACTTGTAGCATATGCCACATCTCTTTGATCTCCTGTCTTAGGTTTGCGTACTTCCCGATTTTTTCCCCATGGGTTTTCTGCAGGTTGCCAGTGTTGGGTACCGTTATATCAATCAGATAAGTATCCTTTTCCTTCTTGTCCACAAGGGTTATGTCCGGTCTGTTGTGAGGGACTGTCTTATCCGTTATTAAGGCGTGATCCCAGTACAGCTTGTGGGTTGGGGTCTCTAGTACTGCCTGGGATTCATACTTCTAGTACAGTACAGTACACTTTCTTTGATCAACTGGTATTTCCTTGCTAGCTTCTGATGTATTATCCTGGCTACCTGGTCGTGTCTACAAGTGTACCTGGTCTGGGTGATGACCCTGCATTCCGCAGTGATGTGATGGATCATTTCTGAAGCCAGATCGCATCAGTGACACGTGTCTTCGGACACTCCAGGCTCCTTGGCAATGTATTTTCTTAAGTTTCTGGTGTTGATTACCTGGTGTGGATGGCAAGCATCAATCTTTCAGTCTCGGAGAAGAGCATCCCACTCGTGAGTCACCCGTTGGAAGCAGTTTTATCTATGTGATCTTGATGGAGGTCATTGTAGAGTCTGCAATCGAGTGTCTTCTTTGCCCATCTTTCTAGCTTCATTTCTGCCTTCTCGATGGGATGGGACTCCTCGTTTAGTTTGAGTGGGGTATACCACTTGTCTATCTTCCTTATGGTCTGGTGGAGTGCTGCTGTGTGTTTCTGGAAGTAATCCTTCAGGTTAGCAATCGCAGTTTTCTGTTGCTCAATGAGGTTTATCAGGCCCTTCCTCCTTTCCGAGCAATTGTCACTCTCCACAGCTCACTTCGGGTGGTGTTGGCAGCTCTTGGTCGTCATTGTCATGATATTGGTCGTCTTTCTCATGATATCCTGAAGCTGGATGTTAGTCCAATATATGACTCCGAAGTAGTAGTAGTGGCATGTGATGCAAGAAAGCAAGTGTATGAGCTTATGCAATGTCAGCCAAAAAAAAAAAAAAAAAAAAAATCACACAATTCCCTCCAAATGCCTGTCCAGTTCCTCCTTACATTTATTTAACCCATCAACTTCCACAACGACAGATGGAAGTTTGTTCCAGCAATTAACCACCCGCTGCCTAAAGGCAAATTTTCGCACATCAATTCTACATCTGTCTTTTCTTAATTTGAATTTATGCCCCCTAAGGTTCGTAATCTGAACAAGTGGAAGGATCCCATCAGAATTCAACGTGTTCAACCCATTCAAGGCCGTATACACCTCAATCAGATGACCGCGCAGGTGCCTAGTCTCCAGCCACTGCAATTTCCAGAACTTAAGCCTTTCTTGGTAAGACGATCCCTTCATTCCCCTCAGCAATCTTGTTGCCCTTCTTCTGTACACGCTCAAGAAAATCACCATGCCTTATACAGAGGGACAATCACCTCCTTTTCCCTGCTAGCCAAATTCCTATATATCATTGACAAAACCCCATTACCTGCATTGGCACCTGTCTGCATTGCTGAGAAAACTTCATATCTGACTGCAGAATTACTCCCAGGTCTTTTTAATTTTCTACCACCTTAAGTGTAGTACCACACAGTTCGTACATTTCTCTGGGGTTACTTCTACCCATATGCAGTACTTTGCATTTGTCAAGGTTAAACTTCATTTACCACTTCTTAGCCCATCTATCCAAATTATCTAGATCCTGTTGCAGTAGCACACTGCCATTACTGTCATTAACAACACTGCGAACCTTTGTATCATCTGCAAACTTTGACATTAAGCGTGATATACCTTCATCAATATCATTGATAAATATAAAAAACAACAGTGGACCCAACACCGAACCCTGTGGGACTCCACAAATACCATTAGTCCACGAAGAGCAGCACCCATTGAATACCACCCTCTGTCTTTTCCCACTCAACCATCCTTTTATCTATTGTAGTAACTTACCCTTAATACCATTCTGCTCCAATTTGTACAATAGTCTTCCATGCACAACAGTGTCAAAAGCTTTCCTGAAATCCAAATATATGATATAAAAATTATTTTTTGCATCCAGTTCCTTTGTAACCACATCATAATATCCTATCAAATTTGTCAGACAAGACTTTCCCTTAACAAACCCATGCTGTGTCTGAATTATTGCTGCAGTCTTATCTAGATGATCCTGTAATGCGTATTTAACCAGTGACTCCATTATTTTACCCGGAACAGAAGTTAAACTAACTGGTCTGTAACTACTCGTGTCACCCTTTGATCCCCCTTTGTGAATTGGGGATACATCTGCACATCTCCAGTCCGTGGGACCTCTGAGCATCAATCCATGAGTCCAAGGATGCTCTCATAATTATGGCTAAGGGTTTGCTTAGTTGCTTTGCCGTCTCCTTTAATATAACTGGATATATCCGATCCACCCCAGGTGCCTTCCTTATGTTTAACTTCAACAATTTCTCCTCCACTTTGCTCTCAGTTATTATAAAATCATTAAGCACCCTGCTACAATTTGATAACCTTCTGCCATTTTCAAACTTTAATAACTCCTCATGTGTGAATGTAGATGCAAAATACTCATTCAGTTTGTTTGCTATCTGAGCAGGATCATCAACAATTGAACCATCGATATCAAGCGGACCAATCAGATTCATCCCCTTCCTTTTAAAGTTTATATTAGTAAAGAAATCCTTGCTGTTTTTCTTAGCATCCTTTGCCAAATATTTCTCGTAATCTGCCTTCGTCTGCCTAACCTCGGCTGTGACATGATTACAGACTAGCTTATATCTGCCATAGGCTTCTGAGTCGCTTGATAATCTATATGAATCCCATTCATTTTTCTTTTCTGTCACGCATCTCATTAGTTCATTTGATAACCATTTAGGCCTAAACCTTGAACAATATTTCTTAATAGGTATTAAACTTTTAGTAGCTTCCATGATTAATTCCTTGAATGCTTCCCACTTAGAATTTACTGTTGGTAACATCATCACTTGATCCCACTGTACAGAATTTAAAAACTGTCTGAGACCACTGTACTCACCTTTACGGAAGCAAAAACCCTTGCCTTTACCCCTGATGGTAATTATATCTTTAAGTAAACCCCACATCAGTACACTGCGATCACTGCCACCTAGTGGTTCCTTTAATTGCAAATACTTAATACACGAATGATCACTGCTGATAACCAGATCAAGAGTATTACCCTCTCTGGTTGCCTCTCGAACATGCTGCTGCAGAAAACAATCATCCAATAAATCCACAAAATCTTACTAGTGTGTGAGTTACCATCCCACAAGTTACAGTCAATATCTGGGAAGTTAAAATCCCCCATTATAGGACATTCTGATTTACTAGCCCACTCTATTTCTCTGTACAATTGTTCATTGTACTCATTCAAGTCATTAGGCCTATAACACACTCCTACTCTTATTTTTGCTTTCGCAGTGCTTATGTCACACCAAACTGACTCAATGCACTGTTCATCTATATCAAGTGGATGCACTTCTTTTGATTTTATGTTTTTCTTTATTAACAACATGAAACCTCCTCCCTTCCTTTCCTGTGTATCCTTTCTGTACACATTCCAAATTCGAATTCTGCATTCCTAATATCAGTATGACACCACGTCTCTGATATCCCAACAATATCCGCCTTTGATGTCTTGACCACCACTTCAAATTCATCAAATTTATTTACTATACTCCTAGCATTGGTATACATGCACCTATTCATATTACCCCTGACACTTCCCATATTCCCACCTGTTTCACGATGACTGCCATCAGTCCCTGAAACCCCCAGCACCCCTCGCTGCAGTTTGCTACTTATTCTAATAGAAGTTCTGCAAGAATCACCTTCACCTCTGCCTGCAGCTACTTTTAACTTTTTAGTTTGTGAATCCCCCCCCCAAGCTAGCAGTTTTCCAACCGACCTAACACTGTCTCGATAGCATCAGCAAATATTCTTGCACCCATTCTATTTAAGTGTATCCATCCCTGTAGAAGCAGTCTCTCCTGTTAAGAGGCACAGACCACGCTGAAAAAAATTCTACCCCTTAAGCCTTGCACATTCCCTCCAGGGCCGAATTGATTGTCAAGGCTCTCATCATGTACTCGCTCCTATCGTGTCTGGTCAGAATTGCAGACACTTTCAAATTTAACCAGTATGTAAGCACTGGGACTGCATAGGTGTTTATCACTTTAACTGTGTTCCCTCCACTGAGCTTTGAATTCAGCAGGCTTCTGAGTCTGTGATGGTATTGTTTGGTAAGGCAGGCCTTAATTTCGCTGTGCTGTAACTGCTGAGCCTGCATCATCCCCAGGTATTTGTAGGCCTCTTCCTCTGTCATGGCTTGAATGACAAGAGGGGCAACAATAAGCACTCAAGTGTTTTACCCAAGTTGGACAATAGAACAACAGGCCTTACAGAAATAGTAGTACCAGGTTTGAGAATTAATTTTCACAATGTGGCCTTCCAAAGGACAGAAACAGTTGCCTCATTCAAACATTTATTATACAGTGTGACAAAGAGAGATGGATAGAGTTTGTGTAGTCGCGTGATAAAAATGCCCTCGAGGTTATCAAGTCCAGGACAGCTATTATTATTGATTTTGGAGATTGCCAAATCAACCTCCACCTGGCTGAAGAAAGGAGTGGATTCAGAAGTAAGACGGGCACTGTTGAGAGATCTACTTTGTTGGTGAATAGGAAGATCACAGCAGGGATCATCTGAGGGAAGAAGTGCATCAAGTATGGTATTGAAAGTGCTAGTTCAAGTCAGAGTTTCAGCATTGTGAGAGTCAACAGATTGGTAAATTTCTGGAGGGTGAACCTTGTTTCTAGAGAGACGATGAACCAGACCCCAAGGGGCAGAATTACCTCAGGTTAAAACAAAGCGCATGTTATGTAGGCATTACAGTACCCATCTGTATTATTGAAGCGGTTGTATATTTCCATCAAGAGGCGAATCATAAACGTTTTTTTGCAACCAGCTGGGCTGGTCAAGAATATATGAATCAGTTAGTGATGGGAGATAATAGACATCAAATTACATGTATGAGTAGAATCTTTTGCTTGTCCTTGGCCATTCTGATTAAGCTGCAAAAGTCGTCGTTAGTCATCAAGTTCGCACATTTCTTTGCAATTGCACTGAGTCAGTTTAGCATGCCAAGCTTTAGATCCTCATTCAACTCGCTGTTTGGATGATTGTAAAAGTTTTGAAAGGTGTCTTTTTCTCACAGTTGCGTTACAAGGCTATGCAGGTCACTACTGCAAGCTTCATCAAAGTCGTCATCATTGTCTTGATACATCGTCTTCCATATTTCAATCGTTTTCCAAATGGCCAAGTCCGATTCATACAATTTACGATCTAGTATGAGTTCTTCACTGTCATCATAGATCGTGACATACATATTTCATCTCTGACAGTATCTCTATTTCCTCATTGCGAAATGGAATGTGCAGCATTACCATCTCGCGCTTGTATTCGTTGAGATCCTGAGCCAAGTCATAGTTTCGATAGAGTATTATGCATGGATACTGTCGTTTCTTGCAGATCTTGTAGTGCTGCATGTGTAATTTGCGGCAAAGCATGACAGAGTAACATGATAGTATGATAGCTTCTACAGGGATGGGATACACTTAAATAGAAAGGGTGCAAGAATATTTGCTGATGCTATCGAGGCAGTGTTAGGTGGGTCGGAAAACTGCTAGCTTGGGGGGAGACAAAGACCAATAGATTGACAGTAGCCACTGGCAGAGGTGAAAGAGATTCTTGCACTGCTTCTATTAGAATGAGCAGAAGCCTGAAAAACAAGATGCATGGTATTTCAGAGACTGCTGGGAGCCATTGCGGTACAAGTAAACACATGGGTTGTGTTAGGGTAGCAGCTAAGAATAGAAACAGGTGCAGGTATACTTGTGTGTACACCAATGCTAGCAGTTTAGTAAATAAATTTGATGAATTTGAGGTATTGCTCAAAACATCAAAGGCAGATATTGTTGGGATATCAGAGACGTGGTGTCACACAGATATAAGGGATGCAGAACTGCAATTTGGGGAGTACAACGTCTACAGAAAGGATAGACAGGATAGGAAGGGGGGAGGGGTTATGCTATAAGTTAAGAAACACATAAAAACCAAGGAAGTGAAGCCAGTCGACATTGCTGGACAGTGCAGTGTTGAGTCAGTTTAGTGTGACATAAGCATTGGGAGATCAAAATTGAGAGTAGGAGTGTGCTATAGGCCTAATTACTCTGATGAGTATAATAAGGAACTGTACAGGGAAATAGAGTGGGCCAGTAAATCAGAGAGTCTTATAATGGGAGATTTTAATTTCCCAGATATTGACTGGAATTTGGGGGCTGGTTACTCACGCACTAGCAGGGCTTTTGTGGATTTATTGGATGATTGTTTTCTACATCAGCATGTTCGGGAGGCAACTAGAGGGAGTAATACTCTTGATTTGATTATCAGCAGTGATTCTTCATGCATTAAGAATCTGCAGATAAATGAACCACTAGGTGGCAGTGATCACAGTGTGCTGAAGTGGGATTTACTCAAAGAGGTAACTACCATTAGGGGTAAAGGCGACTACGATGTAAAGGGGTAAAGGCGACTAGGGGTAAAGGCGACTACGATGGACTGAGTCAGTACTTAAATTCAATACAGTGGGACCAACTGATGATGTTACCAACAGCAAATTCAAAATGGGAAGCATTCAAAGAACTTATCTTGGAAGCTACTAGGCTTTACATACCAACTAAGAAATATTGTTCAAGGTTTAGGCCAAAATGGATGTCAGATGAACTAATGAGGCATATGGCAGAGAAGAAAAATGCATGGGATACTTATAAATTAACACATGACACAGAAGCCTATGATAGATACAAGTTGATATGCAACCAAGTTACAAAGGAGGTTAGGCAGGCGAAGGCAGATTACGAGAAATCCTTGGCAAGGGATGCAAAGAAAAACAGCAAAGAGTTCTTTACTTATGTAAACTCTAGAAGGAAGGGGATGAATCAGATTGGTCCACTTGATATTGATGGGTCAACTGTTGATGATCCTGCTCAGGTAGCTAACAAACTAAATGAATATTTTGCATCGACATTCACACATGAGGAGTTATTCAGCAAGGGGAATGCCAGAGGTGTATTCAACTCTAGCAGTAATCTACAGAATCTTGAAATAACTGGGAGTAAAGTGGAGGAGAAACTGCTGAAGATAAACACAAGCAAGGCACCCGGGGTGGATGGGATCTATCCAGTTATATTAAAGGAGGCAGCAAAGGAAGTAAGCAAACCCTTAGCCATAATTATGAGAGCTTCCTTGAACTCAGGGGAGGTACCCATAGACTGGAAATGTGCAAATGTGACCCCAATTCACAAAGGAGGATCAAAGGCTGACACAAGTAATTATAGACCTGTGAGCTTAACTTCTGTTCCAGGAAAATTAATGGAGGCACTGGTTAAAGAAGCACTGCAGGATCATTTAGACAAGACTTCAGTTATAGCTCAGACACAGCATGGTTTTGTTAAGGGGAAGTCTTGCCTGACCAACTTGATTGGATACTATGATCCAGTCACAAAAGAACTGGATGCAGAGAATAACTTTGATATTATATACTTGGATCTTAGAAAGGCTTTTGATACTGTTGCACATGGAAGACTGCTACACAAATTGGAGCAGTGTGACATTGGAGGCAAATTGCTGCTATGGATAAAGGGGTGGTTGAGGGGGAGAAGACAGAGAGTGGTAATCGATGGACACTGCTCATCGTGGACTAATGTTATTAGTGGAGTCCCTCAGGGCTCAGTGTTGGGTCCATTATTGTTTTCTGTATTTATAAATGATATTGATGATGGTATATCAAGCTTAATGTCCAAGTTTGCAGACGATACAAAGGTTGGCAGGGTTGTCAAGGACACTACTGACACTATGCTGCTGCAACAGGATCTGGAAAGGTTGAGCAGATGGGCTGAGAGGTGGCAAATGAAGTTTAACATTGACAAATGTAAAGTACTACACATGGGAAACAGCAACCCCAGAGCAACGTATCAACTCTGTGGTACTACACTGACAGTGGTAGAGAATGAAAGGGACTTGGGGGTGGTTGTGCAGGCAGATATGAAGTTCTCTGAGCAGTGCAGACGGGCTGCAAGAGTAGCTCATGGAGTATTGTCAATGATATACAGGAATTTTTCCAGCAGGGATAAGGAGGTGATTATTCCATTGTATAAGGCAATGGTTAGGCCACACCTAGAATACTCTATACAGGTCTCGAGGCCTCATTTCAAGAAGGATGTAGAGCTGCTGGAACGAGTACAGAGAATGGCAACAAGATTAGGGAATGGAACAAAGGGGTGCTCTTACGAAGAAAGGCTTAAGTTTTGCAAATTACAGTGTCTGGAGACTAGGCACCAGCGAGGTGATCCGATAGAGGTGTATAAAGCCTTGAATGGTTTAAGCATGCTCAATGCTGATGGGATTCTTCCTCTAGCTCAGAAAAATCACCTGAGAGAGCATAAATTCAAATCGAGGAAAGACAGATGTAGGATAGACGTGCGGAAATTTGCCTTTAGCCAGCGGGTGGTTGGTTGGTGGAACAGACTTCCATCCCTTGTGGTGGAGGTTGATAGCCTAAATAAGTTTAAGGCTCAGCTGGACAGGTATTTTGAACGAACAGAGGGGTGAAGTGGAAGTGGGTTTTTTTTTTTCTTTCTTTTTTTTTGGCTGATGCTGCATAAGCTTGCTTTCTTGCATCAAATGCCTCTACTAATGCTAATGCTAATGATTGCAACATAAAACAGAGTAACATGAAAGTATGATTGTAATTTAAAAACAACATTTTGGAATTCAAAAGTACATCACCAAGGGTGTCAAGACTAATACTCAAGATTTCTAAGAGGTACAAGCTAAAGGTTATAATGATTTATGCACCAACATCGAGCCATGATGAAGAAAGGGTTGAAGAAATGTACACCGAAATTGAGAATATTCTAGATGAGCAGAAAACCCACTACACTATTATTATGGGGGACTTCAATGCTAAGGTTGGAAAATGACAAAATAGTGCAGAAAGGGGAACTATAGGAAATATTGAAATTGGTGAAAGAAATGAAAGAGGTGACAGACTTGTGGAATTTCCAGAATCTCAAGGACTGTCAGTAATGAACACTTTTTTCAAGAAAAGGGTGAACAGAAAGTGGACATGGAAGAGTCCAAATGGATTAACTACTAATGAAATTGACTACATCCTCACTAACAGAAGATATAGTGTGAATGATGTTACCATTCTGAATAAGGTAAATGTTGGAAGTGATTACAGAACAGTAAGATGTACACTTGATATAGATGTAGGAAAGGAAAAAACTGACTCAAGTAAATAATACAAAGGTCTTTGAGATAACAAAAGAGAAGAAAAAGCAGTATGTACTGGAACTTAAGAACAAGTTTGAGCTTCTGCAAACTGCTCAGGACCAAGATATCAACGAGGAATATTACAACTTTCTGAAAGTGATAAAGCCCAAGAAACCTATAGGAAAAAAGAAATCCAAAGAAGAAAAAATTAGTCAAGAAACACTTGTCATGATGAACCGAAGACAAATGAAAAGCAAGAAAAACACTGACAGGGAGGAAATTGAGTATACTGAGTTATGCAAAGCCATTAGAAAGAGACTCAGAGAGGACATAAGAAGATTTAACACAAGAAAAGTAGAACAAGCATTAAGGGAAAACAAAGGATTTAAATCAGCAGCCATGAGCAGTAATACAGAAAGACAAATGATACTGAAACTGAAGAATAGCGATGGTGTACTTATAAACAGCAAAGAAGGCATAATTCAAATAGCAGAAGGCTACTATAGAGAATTATACAAGGAGCAGGGGAATGATGCCAGCAGTGGGGAAGATGGATTGCAAAGTAGCAACACATACGACATACCTGATATTCTTCCTGATGAGGTAGAACATGCATTGAAGAAAATGAAGAATCAGAAAGCCCCGGGGGAAGATGAAGTTACTGTAGAGTTCTTAAAAATTGGGAGGAAGAGATATAACACAAAAACTGGTAAGGCTCTTCACAAAGTGCATTAGAAAAGGTGTCACGCCTAAGCAGTGGAATAATGCGATCATACTTTTGCTGCATAAGAAAGGAGATAAATCAGAAATTGGAAATTATAGACCAATTAGCTTGTTATTCCATATCTACAAGTTGTTCACAAGGGTCATTACTAACAGATTAGAAAGAATACTTGATGAGAATCAACCGAAAGAGCAAGCTGGCTTTAGGACAGGATTCTCAACTATGGATCACCTTCACGTAATATCACAGCTAATGGAGAAAGCAAATGAATATAAAACACCATTATGCCTCGCATTTGTGGATTATGAAAAGGCATTTAACTCCATACAGCATAAGGCAATGTTTCGGGCACTGGAAAGACAAGGCATAGATACCCCATATATTATGATTTTGAAGAAAATATATGAGAGTGCTACCTCCTTTATTAGACTAAACGAAGACAGTAGCAAATTTAAAATTGAGAAAGGAGTTCGACAAGGAGACACAATATCCCTGAAGCTGTTTACTGCTGTCCTTGAGGAAGCTTTCAGAAGATTAGACTGGTCGCAGAAAGGAGTCAATGTGAACGGAGAGTACCAAAACCATTTACGATTTGCAGATGACATTGTGGTCATAAGCCACAATCCCAAAGAAGGTAGAGGAAAATCTTAATCAGTCATGCACAGTTAAGTAAGGATTTTGGACTAAAGATGAATATGGCTAAAACAAAAGTAATGATGAACAAGTATGCCACAGAAAGGGAAATAATGATTGAAGGAGCAGTAATTGAAAAGGTGGAGTCATATACTTATCTGGGACAAGTTATTAGCTGTAATAACGATAAATGGCTGGAAGTCAAGAGAAGAATAAATTTTGGATGGATAGCATTCAGGAAATATAGTCACATACTGAAGAGCAATATCCCAGTTTGTCTGAAACGTAAAATAATGAATCAACGTATACTCCCCACCATGACTTATGGAAGTGAAAGTTGGGCACTCCCCAAAAGAATGGAAGAGAAGCTGAGAACTACACAGCGAAGAATGGAATGAATTATATTGGGAATCAGACTGTTAGATAAGAAGAGAAACACATGGATTAGGCAGCAAACTCAAGTAAAGGACATTCTTATCAAAACTAAAGAACTAAAATGGTCTTGGGCAGGACACATAGCTCGAAGACATGATGACAGATGGACTAAGAAAATAACTGAATGGTATCCAAGAGGAGCTAGAAGAAAACCTGGAAGACAAAGGCGGAGATGGATAGATGAAATTCATGAGTTTGTGGGTAGTAAATGGATGGCCAATGCTCAAAACAGAAGGAACTGGAAAGTTCCTGGAGAGGCCTTCATCCTGCAGTGGGTCGAAAATGGCTGTTACCATACAAATACTTGTATTGTTGCAATCATACTATTCAACAAATGGCTACAATCAAATGGGTAATTAGGCTATTGGCCTAATCTCTTTCAACATTTATTCGGTAGAGTATGCAGCGGATGTGTCTATCCTATTTATCACTAACATTGATTCGGTAGAGTAAGTAGCGGTAAGAGAATAAATTACATCATTCATGATTTCTGTTCTAGCTGTTCGAAATTTAGTACGTGCCATCAAAGATATTTACACATAAAACATTAAAAACATTTTTCATGCGTACAGGGTACACATGATTTTTTTTTCCCCCCCCTAAGAGTTCAAGAAAAAAAAACATTTTTTATTTTTTTTTTCTTGAACTTATTTTATCATTTTGGCCACTTGTTACTTTTGCCACTCACCCTGCACTTTGCTTTTTTATTGAAATGTGTTTAATAGTCATCTTTTTCTTTATTTGATACTTCAATAATATCACTTACACAATAAAGAGTATATGTTCTCACTGCACAGAAATGCTTTTAAATAATGACATCATAAGTGCTAATATGACGTTTCAAATTACAAACAATAGTAAATTGGACAAAACTATTAATGAAACAAATTTAATGCTTTTAAATAATGACGTCATTAGTGCTAATATGATATTCCTAATTATGAAGAATAGTAAACTGGAAAAAACTATTAATAAAACTAATTTAATTGGTATTGTTTATTATTCAAAATGTTTTTATAATGATTTCCACACTAAAAGCAAGTTATCATTTTTCTTATTGTGATTTTTTTTTTTACTATTTATATCTATAACTGTATGATGGCCTTAAATAAGCCACAGTTTTATTAAGCATTTTAATTATTAATTAAGTGTTGTGATTCATCAAGAACATCAGGGTATGCCCCGAATCATAAATGTTTTTCCACAACCAGCTGGATTATGCCACCTCTGAGCACATCCAAGGTCACTTCCCATGATCCTTTGCACCATCTCCTCTCCTAACTCCATTTTTCTTTGTTATGAAACAGAAATGACGTCATTTCTGCTTTGCAAAATCGTGACAAATTAATTTTACTACTGTTTGAAATTTAGGAGGTGCTGCCAAAGATGCTTACACATAAAAAAAAAAAATATTTCACACAT
>NW_028328394.1:0-28499 GCF_048544385.1 Mastigoproctus giganteus
CATAATAAGTGAAGGCTACAAATTAGAAATACTGATAGGATGGGCCCGAGAAGAGATAAACATCATTGCATTTGATTAAAAATAAAGTGCAGGTATGCTAAAGTACAGGATAATTTAAGTTGTTGGTTTTATAGTGCATTACCATCTCATGCCATATTACATTCTGTGTATTGTGTCTGTACAAATTTGTGTGTTCGTAGGATCAGTTTGCAAAAAACTTAATTAAATGAAATGCATATTTATAGTTTTTTCATTAATTTCCATTCTGTATTCAGATCATATATGAATGTCCATTAACATTTTTCTTGACAACAGTCGACGATTAGAATATAATCATTCTGATCCTTTGTGGAATTCACAAGTTTTTGTGGGTTCCCTGTCTTATTCGTTTATTGTGGATGTGGCACTCTTCCTTTTGAGTTGTGAGGAGTCATGATATACATTGCTAAGGGTGGATGTTATTTTAGTTTATTTCTGATTTTATTTTAATTTAATTGTAAGCATATCTTTGTATTCAAATAGCAGAATCATGCTTTGCCAACTTTAATTATTGCAGTAATTTGCTGCATTTATTTCATATTATAATTGGTGTTATAACAGTCTTGGAGACATAACCACATTCATCTTTGTAGCAAAGCAGTAGATCTACACTGAGTTGGCTTTGTGTAGGAATGGAGTGGTCAAAGGCTCAAAGAGTGGAACACCTAATATAGTGGATTCCGGTTAGTTGGGCCACTGGTTAAGGTTAATCGGGGCAGCCATTTATTTGGGACAAATCTTAAAGAACAGAACCCAATCGAGAAAATAGCCAGGGTTTACTTCGCTTAATTGAGACAACATGCCGTTTAATCGGAACAGGAGACCACAACACCGGAGATTAACTCTATGATTGTCTCCGACCGTACCTCGTGGTTTGGTCGGATTTCTGGAGGTCACAACCATAAAACAATAAAAACAGTTAGCAGTCACCTGTTTATTAGGCTTTTCATTTAGTGAAATCTATCATAAACGGATAGTAAATTCGATCTTATTGAATTTGCACTAATACTGACAGCTGAAATTCTGTGGATTATTATGGTGAAATGTGCTTACACTTCCATCAATCATATAAAAAAATATTTTCAGAATTTTCTCTTCATTCCTATTTTTAAAGCTTTGTAACTTGTTACTCCGTTCTCATTTGCACATATTGTATTACTTGCAATTTGTGTGTGCCATGTTCTTTGTTATTGATTGCTTATCTTTTACTGTTTTAAATTTTAATCCCCACCCACAAATGTCAACTAGTTAGTATGTAGTAATTATTCCGATTATCACGTATATTCTTCAGGTTTTCACATATCATTTAATTTTAATTGGTAAGGTAATAAAAGGTAAATTTGTGCATAATACAAAGGGTACTAGGAAAGTTTTGCAATACAGCTTTGTTTATTTAATTTTTTCAAAGTAATTTCCTCTACATTCAATACACCTCTCCATCCTCAGAAACCAATCTTTAAACCAGTTCTGCCAAGTTTCACTAGGGAGTAAAGCACACTCGTTGTCCCAAGCCCGTAGAAGGTCCTCATCACTGGAAAACCGCCTCCCTTTTAGCTTCATTTTCACATGCGGGAACAGTGCAAAGTCGCAGGGAGCAAGGTCTGGGCTGTAGGGAGGGTGCTCGAGAAGTTTCAGTCCTGTCGTGGTCAAATATTCGGTGCAGGCTTTGGCGCGGTGAGCTGGAGCATTATCGTGATGGAGGTACCAGGTGTCCATTCTTGACTTTGGCCGCAGGTTCTTCATAGATCCAATGACTTTAGGCAGGCATTGTTCAGTATACCACTTAGCTGTGACTGTCTTCTGCGTGTCCAAAACGACACGTTCCACAATTCCACTCAATTTGAAAAATACAGCTATCATTTTCTTCTTTACAGATCGGGATTTTCTGACAATTACGGGTGTGTCGTCATCATCAAAGACCCAAACTTTGTTTTGAGCCTTGGTCGGCAGATCGTAATAGTACAGCCAAGTCTCGTCACCTGTCACGATGTTGTTCACATACCGAGATTGTCCCTTATCAAACTTTTTTAACATCTCCCGGCACCAAGTCACACGTTGTGTCATCTGCTCTTCAGTCAGTTGATGTGGCACCCAGAGAGAACAAAGTTTCTTCACGCGCAAATGATCTTGCAGAATTGAACGAATTGCTGGTGCATTTAGGCCCAAAGTATCCTCTATCTGTTGGTAGGTCACTCGCCTGTTTTCGTCAAGCATTTTCCTCACAGCAGTAACGTTTTCCTCCGTAACTGACGTTCGTGGCCTTCCCGGCCTCTCAGAATCCTCCAGAGTGAAATTTCCCCTTTGGAATTCTCTATACCACCTGAATATCGTTGTATGATGTGGACAATCATCATCTAGTGCAAGAGTCATTTCTTCTAAGCACTGGTCTATGGTTAAACCACACACGAAATTATACCGCAAAACTGTCCTTATCTCATTTCGTGACCACGATGCCATCGCAAGCACTTTACACTCTCACTACTAATGAATAACTGAGCCCATCGACTTGGCGCGGCGGCTACTATGCACGTATGAACATGTCTCAACATGCAGCAACAAGCAGCTTCCTGTGATTCATTGTTGCGTCATATTGCAAAACTTTCCTAGTACCCTTTGTATATCTTTTACTTTTATGGCCTGTGGATAATATTCCTCCTATTTTTGTTAATTAGAATCGCTGTTTAATAGAATTAAAATTCAATTCACAAACGTGATCACGACCAGCACTTACTACACATCGTATAGTGAATGGTATTTTACTATGGTGAGTCCATCGTAACGTGATTGGATTGTACAGTGAACCAATTGTAAAGGGGGGGGAGATCCATCGTATTTTTAACTATATATGTGAAACTTCACATAATTGGGGCAGCCGCTTAATCCGGCCAAAATGGACTAGTCCCGATGTGTACCAAATAACCGGAATCGGCTGTATAAGATTGTAGCTTGCACCCATGCTACGATCAGTTTGAGTGTCTGTGAGGAAGAAGCATTCAGCATAGAGATCTTTCTGACTTTGAATGTGGAATAATTGGGGGGCAAGATGTATAGGCATAAGCATCTCAACAACAGCCAATGCAGCTAATTGCTCCCATTCTATGGTCTCATGAGTCTACTGTGACTAGCTCATAAGTGTTTGAACAACTCAGCCAAAGATCACACATGGGACAGTGACATGTGGTTGATGCCTGTGATGAGTCTATATGTCTTGTCTTGTGACACTGCAGTGATGCAGTCCAGTGGCCCAGCTAACTACCCAGTACACTGTAGAAACAGCAAGACCAATATCCACTTGGGCTAGGTGCCAGACATTTAGCATGTATAACCTGTGACATTTGATGGCCATCACAGGCACATCAGCACCAACACTGGACCACTGATGTGTGTAAATATATCACCTGGCTTGATGAATCCCATTTTCAGCTCTATCATACTGATGGGCATATCTGCATTTGGAAAAAGCAATGAGGCCATGGCACCTGAATGCACTGTTCGTGTTGGACAGGCCAGAGGTGGTGGTGTGGTTTGGGTTTTTTCATAACATGCTCGGGGTTCTCTGATCATTGTTAATCAACAGCTTGAAGGGAATGCCTTTCTATCATCACCATCCAAGTATGCCCTTTCGTGATGACAGTATATCCAGACAATTCCAGCATCTTTCAATGGGTGAGTGTGCCATGCCTGGTCAGTTGCCAACTGCTTTCAGGAACATGACAATGAATTCTCTGCCCTTTCATAGCCAACTCCCCTAATCTCAACTCAGTTGAGCAAGTTTGGGACCTACTGGAAAAGGACATTCAATGCTATTACAACCCACCGAGCAATATGCTAGCATTACTGGATACATCTTGCAACACAGGGGTAGAATTACCATGTGACATCCTACAACACCTCGTGGAGTCCATGCCAAGAGATGTATGGCCTGTATTACAGGAAAAGAGTGGCCTCATGAAGTAATAGGTAGGTAGGTGTTGCTAATGCAAAGCCAATGCAATGTATCTTTACTAACTGTATAATCTGTTTGCGCTGTTCGCTTGATGTTTGCAGAGCAATCGGGTACG
Organism: Mastigoproctus giganteus; assembly: GCF_048544385.1. NCBI lineage: Eukaryota > Metazoa > Arthropoda > Arachnida > Uropygi > Thelyphonidae > Mastigoproctus > Mastigoproctus giganteus. The sequence goes on from NW_028328394.1 coordinate 4,101, forward strand.
GGACATGATACTGCCAAGGGGGATGTCTTTGTGTGTGCGCGATGCAAGGAGTGTATCGATATCAGGCAACAACTTGGCGTTCTTGTGGGCCTATATGAGAGCTTGAAGGACAGGGTGGATGCCCTCGAAGAAACTAAATTGAGGGGCCCATCAAGCTCTCAGCTGCCCACATCAACGCCAGAGCTTGCACTTGGGCATCGCGTGACACAGATACAACCCCCAAGGCAGAATGCGCTGGTCCCGAAGGAACTGGTAGTTGTTGGTGACTCTATTGTCAGGGAAACGGGGAACATGCTTTGTAAAAAAGATAGGTGGAACAGGACCAGGGTATGTCTGCCAGGGGCAAAGGTTGATGACGTTGTAGAGCGAATATCATCTTTTAAGGGCACAAAAGGTGATATAGTTGTACACGTTGGCACTAATAATATTAAGAGTAGGAGACCGGCAGAATTACTTAACAAGTACAGGTCACTGTTGAACAAAAGCCGAGAATTAGGGTTGAATTTGAAAGTGTCTGCAATTCTGCCCAGACACGATAGGAGGGAGTATATGATGAGAGCCTTGTCGATCAATTCGGCCCTGGAAAGATTGTGCAAGGCTCAAGGGGTAGAATTTTTTTCAGCCTGGACTGTACTTGTTAATAGGAGAGATTGCTTCTACAGGGATGGGATACACTTAAATAGAAAGGGTGCAAGAATATTTGCTGATGCTATCGAGGCAGTGTTAGGTGGGTCGGAAAACTGCTAGCTTGGGGGGAGACAAAGACCAATAGATTGACAGTAGCCACTGGCAGAGGTGAAAGAGATTCTTGCACTGCTTCTATTAGAATGAGCAGAAGCCTGAAAAACAAGATGCATGGTATTTCAGAGACTGCTGGGAGCCATTGCGGTACAAGTAAACACATGGGTTGTGTTAGGGTAGCTAAGAATAGAAACAGGTGCAGGTATACTTGCGTGTACACCAATGCTAGGAGTTTAGTAAATAAATTTGATGAATTTGAGGTATTGCTCAAAACATCAAAGGCAGATATTGTTGGGATATCAGAGATGTGGTGTCACACAGATATAAGGGATGCAGAACTGCAATTTGGGGAGTACAAAGTCTACAGAAAGGATAGACAGGATAGGAAGGGGGGAGGGGTTATGCTATTAGTTAAGAAACACATAAAAACCAAGGAAGTGAAGCCAGTCGACATCGCTGGACAGTGCAGTGTTGAGTCAGTTTGGTGTGACATAAGCATTGGGAGATCAAAATTGAGAGTAGGAGTGTGCTATAGGCCTAATGACTCTGATGAGTATAATAAGGAACTGTACAGGGAAATAGAGTGGGCCAGTAAATCAGAGAGTCTTATAATGGGAGATTTTAATTTCCCAGATATTGACTGGAATTTGGGGGCTGGTTACTCACACACTAGCAGGGCTTTTGTGGAATTATTGGATGATTGTTTTCTACATCAGCATGTTCGGGAGGCAACTAGAGGGAGTAATACTCTTGATTTGATTATCAGCAGTGATTCTTCATGCATTAAGAATCTGCAGATAAATGAACCACTAGGTGGCAGTGATCACATTGTGCTGAAGTGGGATTTACTGAAAGAGGTAACTACCATTAGGGGTAAAGGGAAGGGTTATTGCTTCCGTAAAGGCGACTACGATGGACTGAGACAGTATTTAAATTCTATACAGTGGGACCAACTGATGATGTTACCAACAGCAAATTCAAAATGGGAAGCATTCAAAGAACTTATCTTGGAAGCTACTAGGCTTTACATATCAACTAAGAAATATTGTTCAAGGTTTAGGCCAAAATGGATGTCAGATGAACTAATGAGGCATATGGCAGAGAAGAAAAATGCATGGGATACATACAAATTAACACATGACACAGAAGCCTATGATAGATACAAGTTGATATGCAACCAAGTTACAAAGGAGGTTAGGCAGGCGAAGGCAGATTACGAGAAATCCTTGGCAAGGGATGCAAAGAAAAACAGCAAAGAGTTCTTTACTTATGTAAACTCTAGAAGGAAGGGGATGAATCAGATTGGTCCACTTGATATTGATGGGTCAACTGTTGATGATCCTGCTCAGGTAGCTAACAAACTAAATGAATATTTTGCATCGACATTCACACATGAGGAGTTATTCAGCAAGGGGAATGCCAGAGGTGTATTCAACTCTAGCAGTAAGCTACAGAATCTTGAAATAACTGGGAGTAAAGTGGAGGAGAAACTGTTGAAGATAAACACAAGAAAGGCACCCGGGGTGGATGGGATCTATCCAGTTATATTAAAGGAGGCAGCAAAGGAAGTAAGCAAACCCTTAGCCATAATTATGAGAGCTTCCTTGGACTCAGGGGAGGTACCCATAGACTGGAAATGTGCAAATGTGACCCCAATTCACAAAGGAGGATCAAAGGCTGACACAAGTAATTATAGACCTGTGAGCTTAACTTCTGTTCCAGGAAAATTAATGGAGGCACTGGTTAAAGAAGCACTGCAGGATCATTTAGACAAGACTTCAGTTATAGCTCAGACACAGCATGGTTTTGTTAAGGGGAAGTCTTGCCTGATCAACTTGATTGGATACTATGATGCAGTCACAAAAGAACTGGATGCAGGGAATAACTTTGATATTATATACTTGGATCTTAGAAAGGCTTTTGATACTGTTGCACATGGAAGACTGCTACACAAATTGGAGCAGTGTGACATTGGAGGCAAATTGCTGCTATGGATAAAGGGGTAGTTGAGGGGGAGAAGACAGAGTGGTAATCAATGGACACTGCTCATCGTGGACTAATGTAATTAGTGGAGTCCCTCAGGGCTCAGTGTTGGGTCCATTATTGTTTTCTGTATTTATAAATGATATTGATGATGGTATATCAAGCTTAATGTCCAAGTTTGCAGATGATACAAAGGTTGGCAGGGTTGTCAAGGACACTACTGACACTATGCTGCTGCAACAGGATCTGGAAAGGTTGAGCAGATGGGCTGCGAGGTGGCAAATGAAGTTTAACATTGACAAATGTAAAGTACTACACATGGGAAACAGCAACCCCAGAGCAACGTATCAACTCTGTGGTACTACACTGACAGTGGTAGAGAATGAAAGGGACTTGGGGGTGATTGTGCAGGCAGATATGAAGTTCTCTGAGCAGTGCAGACGGGCTGCAAGAGTAGCTCATGGAGTATTGTCAATGATATACAGGAATTTTTCCAGCAGGGATAAGGAGGTGATTATTCCATTGTATAAGGCAATGGTCAGGCCACACCTAGAGTACTGTATACAGGTCTGGAGGCCTCATTTCAAGAAGGATGTAGAGCTGCTGGAACGAGTACAGAGAAGGGCAACAAGATTAGTGAATGGAACAAAGGGGTGCTCTTACGAAGAAAGGCTTAAGTTTTGCAAATTACAGTGTCTGGAAACTAGGCACCAGCGAGGTGATCTGATAGAGGTGTATAAAGCCTTGAATGGTTTAAGCATGCTCAATGCTGATGGGATTCTTCCTCTAGCTCAGAAAAATCACCTGAGAGGGCATAAATTCAAATTGAGGAAAGACAGATGTAGGATAGACGTGCGGAAATTTGCCTTTAGCCAGCGGGTGGTTGGTTGGTGGAACAGACTGCCATCCCTTGTGGTGGAGGTTGATAGCCTAAATAAGTTTAAGGCTCAGCTGGACAGGTATTTTGAACGAACAGAGGGTTGAAGTGGAAGTGGGTTTTTTTTTTTTTTTTTTTTTTTTTTGGCTGATGCTGCATAAGCTTGCTTTCTTGCATCAAATGCCTCTACTAATGCTAATGCTAATCTAAACAACATAAGAAATAATATATACTGACTCCTTGATTATGCTGTCTTACCTTATAAAGCATTAAAATTCATTCTCATTGAAACTTCTGTAGAATACACTATTTTGTATTTTGTCAGGGAAAGGAAATATGATATTTTAATTTGTTGGATGCATAAAGTCACACTGGAATTAAAGGAAATGAATTAGCCAACATATGGCAAGTCTTGGAATGAATAAAATGCCAAAAAATTCTGTTACGTAAAACCCACTATGGGCTTAGTCTCTGGAAAGTGTGACAAGAAGTAATTTTAGCATGACTTGGATTTGTTAGATATTTAACATCTGCAAGAAGAAAACCTCTAGGAAATGTCTTCAAGTAATCCTATAAAACAAATACATTCTGCTGATAGTTTATTGCTGTAAATTGGACATTCAGTGGTTTTCCCCCCATCTTTCCCCTTCTCAGTTACCTAACAAGACAAAACTTATGCACTGCTCTTAACATGAGGCATGGTGATGGTCAGGTCAGTGAAAACTGTTTTAATTCTGCAGAGTGCCAAGTTTTACACTTGACAAATAACAACCCAAAAATAATATATATTGGGAGGGGATGAATTGAAAAAAATAGAGCAGGAAAAGGATTTGAGTTACAATATAGGTAGATGGGTTCTTTATGCCATGCAGATAAGCAGCAAGAAGAGCCCATTGTCGTTGTTGGTTTATCAAACAATTCCATATAGAGATGGATAGCTTATAATTCCACTGTATATAAGGCAATGAAGCTACACTTTTAGAGTATTTATTGATAAGGTCCACAGTGTACTTGGTAAGACTCAAGGATGCCCATATAGGATAGGCTGAATATGTGGACTCTGTTACTTCAGGAGATATGTAGTTCTTGTACCCAAAACATTATTTACTTATGTAAAAATACTGAGATTATGAAACAAAATATGGTTATGGCATGTGAGGAAAGTATGTGTTATTCTTAAATTATCAAAAATGCATAATATTTTGCTAAGTTTTGGTTTAATAACAAAGCCAATTTATTGACTTGTTTTTCTCTTTTGACAGGACAAACTGACTGATAATGTTTTTTTTTTATTTTCAGCTTGGCATAAGACATTCACGAGGATATCTGCATCACCATTCTTTTTTTCCTTAATTAGGAAATGCTGTACAGTTTCAGTAATAAAATGTTTTATTGCTCATTTATTTGTATTATTTTGTTTCTGTAAAAGTAAGCCTCTAAAATCAGAGCTTGCTGATCAGTTACTTTTTTTAAGATGGCTTTTCTGGCTGTGGTAAAATCCAAATCCAACATACAAAACAATTATTGTAGGGTTTTGTGGATGCATTGTCTGAGTCATGTCAGATTTTTTAACCTTTAATTATAAGGAATAATTTTACAATCAATTTCTTCCACTGATTATGGTTATGTCAAACTGAGAGAGAGAGAGAGACCTTTTCAGTCACCTTTTAGAAAAATTCAGTGTAAATAACTCAGTAACTGCATGTTGTTAGAACCATGTTTTCAAAGATTCTTCCTTGGAAAACTATATGCTAACCAAACATTAATTTCCCCTATAAATTCATGGGAAATTAATGTTTGGTTAACATTACATTTAGTTTCGTAATGATATGTTCCCCTAGATTTTCAAAATTTGATTTTTTAAAAATGAAATATGAATAAATACACTACTGTCCATACACGATGATAAGCTAATTTTGTTTAAAAATTTCATTCAAATAAAGCTGACAAGCTGCTTCCTTCTTCAAAAAGAATATTATAGCAAAGAGCAACATCAGGAAGGTATCTGATAACATTACTGCTTCTTGCAACATTGGGATCACAATCCTTTGACTCCTATTATTTCTTTGAAGAGGTACCATAGAATTCATTGCTATCATCCCTTTCTTTAGTTTGCATTTGTGCCTGCAATTCAATCAAATCATTAGTCTTCTCTGATGAGATTCCAGCAACTCATTCACATTTCATTATCCATTTCAGGTTAAGGTGTTTTGTTGTGTGTCAAATTTCCTGTTTTTTTTTTTTTTTTTTTTACTTGGATGTTTTTATAGTCATGGACAAAAACTGCTGGCAAAGCCTTCTCTAACAACCCATCATGGGGAGTGCTTAAAATTTTTCTAGCTTGCAGCAATATTTCTTACTGCTGTAGGAATGGTTATATCCCTTCCAAAAACTGTGTGAAAGTTGTTGCTCCTTTCCCTAGCAACAGTAGCCATGGTTCTTTTTAAATAATGTTGCTTAAAGATGAAAATGACTCCTTGATCCATAGAGGACAGAAGGAGCACTAGTTTAATAGTGTTAAGAATCCACAATATGAGGAGGATGATGAGCAATGTCAAAGACTAAAATGCCTTATATTAGTATAATCATGTTCTTTTCCAGCAACTATTTTTCCACTTGTAGTATAAAATAGTGCAGAAACCATTCCTGGAAACAAGTGGAGTAATCTGTGCTTTCTTATTCAATTTGTAGATCACTGACAGTGAAAACAAACATTTTTGAAAGCCCATGACTTCTCACTATGATACACTAAAAGTAGCTTTAATCAGAAGTCACCAGTTGCATTACCACCTATTAATGAAGTCAGTCTTTCACAGCTTGAAAACGGCAATTTCTTCTACTCAATTTCAGTGCATGTCCAAGAGGCCATCTTCCAGAATAATCTAGTTTCATTGAACACTTGATTGCTATTGTATCCCCCCACCACCACCTTCAATAATCAATAATTTTAGAATGTTGGGGGAAATCCACAGCTGCTTCTGAATGGGGAAAATTCAGAAATCGGGGAAAACTCCAGCCAACTTCTCCTGTCGACTTTATATTATGCAGTCCTGGTCAGATATTGTATCTTTGAAACCATTAAAAGGATTATTTAATGGATTAAAATTATTACAGTCATCTTTTCCCATACAAGTTTTCATAGGTAATATCTTTCCTTCTCTTGAATCATTGCAAGGTTAGCTGGAATTTGACACATGCATTTTTCATCAATCCATATTTTCAGAAGTTTTTCTGTTATGCTGCTGTGTGCATGAGTGGAAGTAATTTGCTTACTGCCAAAACCAATCTTCACTCATTTGCTAATTCACTCCTTATCCTTTACTATGATATTTATTTTTGTGCATGCTAACTCTAACTCACACCCAATAGATACTATACCTTCACCACTTTCAGCTATTATTTTCATTTACTCTTCAAAACCTTCAAACCTTCATTTACTCTTCAAAACCAGGAGCATCTTCCCTGTTTTATCTTTTCACTCATCTTGAACCACACAGTAAAAAAACTCTTAGATTCCATTAAAACCATGGAAACAGAATGAGTGACCACGATGGAAATGTTTGAGACTGCCAAAACAGTACTGAAAGCAAACCAAAACCTTGATTTTAGTTTTGCTTCCAGATTTATAAGGGATGTTAACTTCTAATTTATTTATATCTATAACATTTATTTATATCCATAACTATTTTCTTTTATACTCTGAAGCAGTCATAAGGATCAGACAATACAGTGGTTGTTTTCAAGGATGTCAGTGTGTGCCAAAGATGTGAAACTGTATGTACCTATAGATATGATTGTATATTGAACAAACAGTATTACTATGGAGCATATGTATCACTGGATGTACGGTAACTGAATGTTAGGTATAACTTGAAAACAAACGACCACACAAATGCCACTATGCTTGTACTAACTAGAAACTATTAGCTACATTAAGAATCTAGTTGGAATTTGCTGCCTTCACCTAGAGCTAAGGTTAAAAACTAAGAGGCATATTTTTTTCAGCCTGCCTCATAAAATACGAAAGGTGAATTCAACTTTTAAAATTGCCGGTTGTACTTGGCACTGGTTGAAATAAAAGTAAAGCAGTTCTTCCTCCCATGATCTCACTCCAATTAACCATAACTGTTTTCTTTTATTATTTTAAAAATAAGGTATTCATGAAAAAAAAAAAAAAAAAAAAATTTTTTTTTAGACAGTATTTGTAAATGCTAAGTCTTGGTAGAAACATTTTTTGTAAATACTAGTCTTGGTAGTAAGCTTTTTTTTTTTTTTTAAATCTTTGATGACAGTTTGCACGTGGAACTTGCAGTGCAAATCATAAGCATTTTAATTCTTAAAATTTATTAAAGAAAAGATAACCCACTGTTTCTAGCCACCATCCTAGTAAATAACTGAATTTGTATATGACAGATTAATGTGGGGTTTGTATCACCCATATGCGAAGATAGTTACTTATCCAAATGTTATTTATTCAAGTTAGGAATTTTTTTTTATTAGAGAAAGCTTAGTTTAATTTTAAATATTGGCCAGTATGGATGCTGCAGAAAATAATTCATAACGTTGTACGCACAACTGGTTCACTGACCTAAAGAAAAATGATTGTGAGAAATTTCAGCATCATTTCTACTACCAAATTTTAACCTGTCTAAGCCCTGCATTTCAAGGCACTGGTGGTATTAGGTAAGAATTGTTTCACTTCTGAATGTTGCAAACTCTTAGATGTTCACAAAGTCATAATGGTACAACAGTTAGAAATACTTTTTACCTAGTATAGCTAAACTAACCAGTATTGTACTTGGTGTTTACTATTCACATCTTTCAAAACACAGCACTAAATCTGAGTAAAAGTTATATTAAGCAGTGATCATACATCTGTCTTAAATATAAATATTTATCTACAAGCTTTATGATTAAAAATTGTAAAAATGCAGAAGAATAAAGAGTTCATGATTGAAGTAGAAATTTGTACACTATTTTAGTAGACACTCATTCTAACACTCACTTGGAAGCATGTTATATGTTTAAAAAAAACCACATTTCAGTCTAATAAAGATTATAAATACAGTGGCCCCTCACTTTACGATTGATTCACTGTACGATATGTAGTAACTGACATGTAAAAATCGGAAGAATATTTTTCATAGGCTAGAAAAATAAATTTATGCTTACATCCATAGCTTAATTAATACTGTAATATATACATACATAACTGATATTTCTGTGCACTGATTTTTTTTTTTTTGGGGGGGGGGGGGGGATTATAAAATTTAAAACAGTAAAAAAGATAAGCAATCAGTAACAAAGAACAGAGCATGCACAAATTGCAAATAACACATACGCACAAGTGAGATACGGAGTAACAAGTTTATGAAGCTTCTTAAGAAACAGGAATGAAGAGAAGATTCTGAAAATTATGGTTGTGACCTCCAGAAATGTGCTTTATAAAAATATCACAAAGGTGTTCAAAATTGATTCTTATAACTGAACATGATAATGAAGTGCATTTTAATGATTTGGATTGTTTTTTTTTTTTTTAATTTGATGGTGTTTTCTTTTGCAATTATTTCATTGAACAACAATGTAACATCCTCCCCGAAACTTATCTTATATTTTATCATAGGGTTGCCAGATTTCTATGACTGAATTAAAGGACGCTCAAAAATAATTAATGCTACCACTCTCTAACCCCTCCCACCCCAAAAAAAGAAAAAAATTGAATGATTTTTTAGTTAATAATTAAACATTGTTTATATTTTTAGATTTTGGGTTAAAAATTAGTTTTCATATTGACTTAATGTTTCTAAATTTTAGTTTAATTTAGAATTTTAAATATTTAATGGTAAACTATGGCTTTCTATATGGAAGGATATGAATTGATCCAAATATTTTAATACAAGTTTAGTGCATTAATTGACATCAAGCTAAAGTAATTTTAGGTAGGTGAAAAAAAGAAAAAAGGGGGAAAAAAATACCGGTTTAATAGCTCAGAAATCATTCACATTGAACATATTTTGTACTACTTCAAGCAGCCTTAAGAACTTCGGCATCATATTTAATTTTCTCAGAAAAATCTAAACAATTATCTTTAAAATTGAAGTAGATCATTAGTTCACTTTTTATGAGTAAAACTGAACATCTATTTCACCCATCCCTCCACTTAGAGTTCATTACACTAAAAATCCTTTCTGAATTTGCCAAAGTCCCCGGCACTGAAAAAACATATGAAATGACCTTGAAAATATTTGGAAGCTTAAAATCAACACCTTTCAAAATTAAATTCCATTGACTCAAAGTACTCAAACAAGTTCTAAATTTTTCAGAGGTTGACACAGTTTCATAATTTGTTGATTTTTATCAAATAAATCATTCATATCCAACTTGAGTTTTTCTATTAATTTAAAATATTCTGCTACTTCAACAAATGAGTCATAGTTAGGACAACCATTTTTAAAGCTTAATTTGCTGAGTTTCAAAAAAAGGGGTATTTTCATTAAAATTAAAATTTCATTCCTAAATATTTCAATGCATCATAAAATGATTTGGAATCATTTATTACTGTGCTTTTAACTACAGGGTCTAATTTCTGAAAATGCTGATGAACTTGATACCCAAAAAATTCTCGATCAAGGCAATTTGCAAACTGAATGAGCATTTTGCATCTACATTCACACAAGAGGAGTTATTTACGGAGGGGAATACCAATTCTTCAGTGAATTTTTTAGATCATTCGTTATATGAAAAATTTCACTAGCACACGTTTCGTTCTTTTCAAGCTCTTTTATTGCTTTGCAAATTATTTCAGTTGCATACATTGAGAAATGAAAATATAATTCTATAATTATAGGGACCTCTGTTGAATTTTCATTAATTTCAAGGATTTTAAAAAGCTGTTTGGAACAGTCTTGGCTTGCTTACAAAATAAAGGCTCAAAGCCTTCCATGAAAGAAAAAGTTGTCCTATACATGGTTGTAAAGAAAGCCATCTAGTTGTTATGTGCCTTAAAATTTCCTTAAACTTTGTTTCAGCAAACTCATGAAATTCTTTAAGGTTAAGGTTTTAGCTGAAACAGAAAAATGACCATATATTTTCAAGACAATATTTTCTATATCAATATCTAAATTACCAAAATTTTTTTTAGCCGAATAATGTGAGCATGGTAGTTTGCTTTAATTACGTCTTCATTTAATTTTTTAATATTTTGGAATTAAGGATTTATTACTCCCAAAATTACAGTTTTCATTGTCTGCACTGAAACTGGGTACCCTTTACCAATCCTAAATTACTCATTGAAATTTTTAGGCACTCAAACATTCCATCGTCATTTTCATCAGCATTTTCAAAAAAATCAACTCAACAGTTTGTAGGACCATATTCTTTGTTGAAAAACTGAATTGACAAAGGAAACATTTTCATATTCTTTCTAGTAGAAGCATCAATCTGTAAACAAAAAAAATAATGGTGGATCATGATGTTTTTAATTATCCAAAACAACTTGCAATGTATTTTTACCTAAAACATTAGAAACAATGGCAGCAGATTTAGTTCATCCACATGATATTTTTTTATTATTGTAAAGTTTAGAGTTCAATTTCATGCTACAATCTAATGAGTTATAAGGATGGTGATGCTTAATTGAATGATGAATGAGTTATTTCGGCTGCAGTAATTAAATTCTCTTCTTTCGTATTCTTTTTCACAAGAAATCTATCAAGAAGATTTGAAGAATTTGCCGATTTATGAGCTGGTCAGTCTTTATGCCGAGTAACTGCTAAGATGCCCATATAACTAACTTTAAATACATTTCTGCATGGGAGACATCTTGCCTCACGAGGATCATTTGTTGAAGCTAGCCATTCATATTCTTGCTCCCAATTTTTGTTATAAGAACAAAGCCTCTCTTTTTTTGGAGGAAATTCCATTTTTGATGGAACTGTATAAGTGAAATAGATAAACATTTCTTTGTAAAGTTATAGGAAAAACAGTTTAAACAAATCCATTGAACTCCACATGATAAAAAGTGATTTTTTCGATACCTATAATTATATACCAGTCGCAAGATTTTCATAAAATTTAGATCATGGCCACACGGTGCAGGTTTTTATGCCTTGTCAAAAAAAATATAATTTCATCGAGAAGTATGAAGTTAAGTGCAGGATGTTCGTGAAACTACATATATGAGCCGGAGAGGCTAGAATAGGTTAAGATTATCTCTTTATGATTCATTTTGCATTTGAGGTGGTTTTTAACAACTTTGAAATGAAATTGTGATTTTTTTTTTTTTTTTTTTTTGTCAGTTTGGGGGCCCTGCACATGTGGGGTCTGAAGCATATGCCTACACTTGTGCAGAAATCCACCACTGCCATTACAAGGCACAGGCATTGAAAAACAAAAATAAAGGACAAATTGCATCCTTTCTTGTTTCAATAAAGAACAGATGTGGCACAATTGTCAAATTATTATTTTTTCAAAAGGGGGGGGGGGAGATTCCAGAATGCAAAAATTGCAGTGTTACAAAATACTGTTTTATCTAAAGTATCTTTAGAATATATAAAAAGTTTAAAATCTAGTTTTTCACAACAACCATCATTTCCCATTGTATCATAAATAATATCACTTGGTAAATACTAATTTGTATTTCAGGGATGCTAAGAACAAAAATTCTTTCGTGGGTTTTATGAGGAGCCTTCATACCAACAAGCATGCTCAAGTAGCCATAGGGATTTGAATATATATTTGGGTGAGTGGGAGGAAACCACATTCTCCAGCATTTAAATAGTCTTTCTTTTGCATCTTGGTCTATTAGCAAGTACATTTATTGTAAATTTCTCAGTTATTTCCAAAAACTGCTGTGAATATTTAATGTAATAAGTTTAATTGTAAGTTTAGGTTTGTTTGTCTTAATATAGCCCTCAGAACAACCTGAAAATTGTTGGGATGTGGACTCTGAGGTGCTGAAAGCATTCCACATGCAGACTTCGTCGCCTCCTACAACTGCCTTGAATCGGACAACAATGGATCCCTGGAAATAACGTACCAGATGGATGAACCATGAGTATAAAGGGATGCACCTGTGTTCCTGTCTCCAGAGTGTTTGATTCCTTCTGTAAAAGGGGGTCCACCAGAAGGGACATTGCAAATTTTAAATTATTTTACAGTGCCTTGCAGAATCGTCTAATTTCGGCTGATGCTAAAATATCAAAAGTGCAGTTCCACGTTCTGAATAAAAAAGGAAAATAACCCCAACTTCAACAAGGGAGGTGCCAGAAACATCTCCACCAAGACTATCAGGCAATCATTAGCCACAATAGGTTATGGGAGCTGCCAACCCACCAGAGTCCCATTGCTAACATGACGACACTGCCTAAAGCTGGTAATCAGTGTAAATTTTTTCCATACTCAATCTTACAAAGATTTTTATACTGATCACAAATGTGGCAGATTTTAAATCAAGTCAAATGAAGAGTTTGCATCATCTCCTATAAGAATTAGATAACATGCAATTTTTTATTTTATTTTTTTTTCAGTTGTGAAACACTGTTGAACTAATTAACCAATCTATTTACTAGTACGTGACTTCAGAAATAAGTACTTTTTAACTATCACCATAGAGCTTTTGTTAGTATTCCTGGTTTGCTGCTTGCCCATTTGGGACTATCTCATCTAGGTTGAGAAGAGATTGGGCTCTCAGCTCATGGCAACACAAACAAAAAAAAAAAAAAAACACCTAATTATAACAGCAGGTATAGTTTTGATCACAAATCTGGATTTAAAGAAATCCCTTAACAGCTAAAGGATTCAGGAATTTCTTGGTATATCAAAAATATCCACAAATTGACCATTTAAAAGTCTGATTAGTGACTGAATTTTTAAAAATATTGAATTTAAAAGTTCTCTTTCAGTTACAGTTCTAGTAAATTGTCTATACTAGGTGATTTTCCACCATTCCTTATGTAATTTAAATTAATCTCTCCATTTGTTTAGCTACACTCAGCATGAACATAGGACTCTGAAAGCTTTGTTTAGGTCTGACTTTACTGTTTTAACTGGTTTCTAGTGGAGTGACAATCCACAATGCAAAGGTGCACAATTGTTGGGGGGGAGAGTGAATTTTTGTTTCTTAGTTTAATTTCTCATATTAAACCAAGTAGTAGATAAGAAGTTAAGTTTTGTGAAGTGTATGAACTCTGCTGTGAAGTCGGCTGAATTAAGATTAGCATTAGAATTTATTTTTTCACTAATTTTATTTCAATTTAAAATATTAAAATTGTACAGGTTCGTAGTATTTTTTACACAAAAAAAAAAAACAACTCAGCTAATAGCTAAAGCATCATTCTGCATTTCGTGACTTAACTGTGTTTGAAGATCACTCAACTTCTTTTTCAAAATATTTAGTCCACTTAACACTATTGTCTCAGGTCGAAGAGCTCCACAAGATTCTACATTGAAGTAAAATTTATTTGGCTTGCCATCTGGATTAAAATCTGCTTCAACTATACAAAAAAAAAAAAAAAAAAAAAAAAAAAATTTGTTAATACACACCCCAGTTTTACAAATCCATTAATTATCACATACTACTATCTAGATTACTTTATTATTCCTTAATCATTCTTGTAAAGAGTTCCGAAAGGACTACTGCATCCTGTCTGCACAGATGCCTAGTACATTGTAGCACCAAAAAAATAAAAATATATAAGAAAAATTATATAATCAAACTTAAATTCAATGTTCAACTTCTGTTTAGAGATAATTTGCCAAGTAAGGCTTGTGTGAAAGCACAAACCTTGATTGCAGAGTTTGGTGTGCTAATATTGAGCAAGTGTTAACTTCATGTTCTTTTATGTTTACAGCATTTTGTTTATTAATTGCTTGAGAATGACCACCCACATACATTATGGCAAACAAGTGCTAACACTTGTTTAACAAGTGTTAAACAGCTCCAGTGCTGTTTAACACTTGCCACAGACAGCAAATGAGTTAAAAGCTCGTGAATGAACATGAAAAAGAAAAGAAAATCCCCTTGATCATGGCTAATACTGAGTCAAGAAGTAAGAAAAGTGAAGAGAGCCACGAATGTAAGTGAAAATCTTGCAAGTGATCAATAACTTGATCATTACAGGAGAAATGCCATCGTACTGTACCCTCACCAAACACCAGTAGTGTTTGGTGAGGGTACAAGCAAACTTAGTGGCCCAGTAGTCCCTCATTCTACAATACAATCTTCTAAACACCTACTTAATTTGCCCACACAAACCCCCTCCCCTCAAATTCAGATATTTTATACAATAAATGAGGCCACTCTTCATAAAGAAAGGAACAAACAAATGTCTTCACATTGGTAATGGATTCCAGCTTTCTATTTGTCAAACCATAGTGACCCATCCAGAAAAGATAATGTAGTAAAATAGAATCAAGAGCAAACTATAGATAGAATTTCTAATAAATGACAGGGCATTGATATACAAAAGTAAGCTGAACAACAAAAAACATGAAGTATTTATAATCTTAAGAAGCTTGAAAATTAAGCAGTCTACTATTTTGAAAAGGTGACTACAGTCTCAGTTTTTAAACTCTATACAGTGAGACCAACTGGTGATGTTACCTACAGCGAGTTCTAAATGGGGAACATTCAAGGAAGTAATCTTGGAAGCTATTAAGGCTTTTTGTTTCAACTAAGAAATACTGTTCAAGGTTTAGGCCTAAATGGATGTCAGATGAACTGAGACCTGTGGCAAAGAAGAAAAATGCATGGGATGAATATAAATTATCAGGTGACACAGAACAACAGAGCAGATACAACCTAAGCTGTAATAAAGTCACAATTCTTTGGCCAAGGATGCAAAGAATTCTTTACTTATGTAAACTCTAGAAGGGGATGAATCACATTGGTCCACTTGATTTCACTATTTCAACTGTTAATGATTATGCTCAGGTACCTTAGTTAACAAATGAATGAGTTTTTTGCATCTACATTCTGTAGGTAAGTGGAGGCCAGGAGCTTACCAAAATCTAACAGGGAGCTAAATGGTCCTTGAGGTTGTCACAGACATCCCTCAGATATGCCAGGCTGCTACCTGGATGCATATAAATTATCAAACGCTGATGGAACTGATATTCGGATGACACTCAAGTCAAGTGGACCCAATTTCGGCGAAGTCCGGACGGTCTGTGACAGCAAAATCCTCTGCTTGCACCTTCACGGTGGTGGGACTGTTAGTAATCCTGGGTATAACCTCCATGCAGAAGTACATGGTGGGTGACCACCCAGGTGTGAACCAATATAAGCAGGGGTCGAGGTGTGGTGCCCACACCACATGGAGGAATGCTGCCCCTCTATATTACCAGGCAGTACTAGGTGGTAGATGACTCATCAACCTGTGCAATACGATGACTCATCAACCTGTGCAATACGATGACTCATCAACCTGTGCAATTGGATGAAATGGTAGAACCCATGTTTAGTCTCTAGAGATAAGTTCCGGTCAACCTTTCCCTATCTCTTCCATCATGCAGTATGATTGATGACTTTTGAGGTTATGATGAACATTGTGGCAAGATCCAATCTTCCTTACATTTCAAGGGTACAGCTCTAAAACGGTGTTTGCAGGCCGGCCGCTAGTTAGTACAATGGACCGAACCTACTGGTTCGGTCCATTGTACTAACTGCCAGATAGTGACTGGAGGGAGTCAGAGTAGTGTGTATGCGGGGAGCATTGTCGAGGCCATGTTATGTCAAGGATCTGGGTATATTCTTACCAAGTGTATGCCTTATCCAAAAATTTCATTACTTCATGCAGCATGACCCACCCACTTTTTCTTACTAATGAATACACCATGAATTGTCAAACTAATAGAGCAAGCTTATCTGCGAAAAGATCTAAACCTCCCAAGCACTTCCTAATTCATTTCATAAATATACATGGTCTCAATTCTAATCTCAACAATGTCCATTTCCCCTTGCAGTCTGCCAAACCCCACGTACTTTTTCTGACAGAATCTCAGTTATCGGTTGATTCAACCACTGCTCATCTCAGATGTCCAAATTATTCGCTGTATGATTCCTTTCGCCTCAAAGGTAGCACTTGTGCATATATCCGTTCTGATATTCAGAGACTTGGCAATTTTTATCTTCTTTGATCAAAGATCAAAGAAGATCCAAATTGCCTTCTTTGATCTTCTCTGGCTTAAAATCTCTCTACCTCATTGTGTCAAATTCATCTGTTGTCTCTACCATTCTCCCAACTCCACTAATCACTTGGAGCTCTTTGACTTCCTCTCTTTGCAGCTTGACTTTCTCCAGTCCAACTTTCCTAACAGTGAGGTAATTTTCCTTGGTGATTTCAATGTTCACAACTCCAGCTGGCTTCCATTTTCTAGTCACACTGACCCAGCTGTTCGAGATGCTGAGGCTTTAGCAATTACTAATGACCTTGCACAGATTGTTCATTTACCTACAAGAATACACTTGATCTTTTTCTCACAAACAACCCTTCTAAGTACACGGTCAAAGTGAGAGGTCCTTTAGGCAATTCAGATCACAATTTGGTGATTGTCTCTTTTCCAATAGAGCCTTTATCTCATGGCTATTCCCAACCTCGTGTTGTTTGGCATTACAAGAATGCAAATTGGGATGATGGGATAACCTTCTTTTCTTCGGTCGGATTACTGTTTCAAAACTTCTGATGTCAACGTTTGCTCAGATCGTGTCAGTAAAATTATTCTTGCAGGAATGGGCTCCTTTATCCCACACTCCACTTTAAAATCTTGTCCTTTATCTAAACATTGGTTTTCCAATAAATGTGCTAAGGCTGTTCAAAAGAAGAATGTTGCATATTGTAATTTTTGTCTCTAATTCTTCAGTTTCATTTTCTGCCTACACCAAAGCTCGCAAAAATTGTAAAGCAGTTATTAATCAGTTTGAATAGGCTAAGAGTAGAAAACTTGCTTCTTGCCCTAACGGTAGCCCAGCATTCTGGTTTCTTGCCAAAGCTATTGGCCGCAACTTTTGCCCATCTCTGCTCCCACCTCTGTCCAAATCAGATGGTTCTGTAGTCACTTCAGCCAAGGATAAAACTGACCTGTTAGCATCCCATTTTTCTTCCAACTCATGTATTAATGATCTTGGTAAAACACCTCCCACCATTCCCAACATGCTCCATTCAATGCCTCCTGTGGTTTTCTGTCAAAAGGATGCCAGAAGGATTTTGAAAAATCTTGATGCTAAGAAAGCTCCACATCCCGATGGTATTTCTCCACTTGTTCTCAAAACCTGTGTACCTGAACTTACTCCTGTTCTTTGCCGCCTTTTTTCACTTTCTTATTCCAAAGGTGTTTTTCCTTCTTCTTGGAAATTTGCTCATATCCAGCCAGTTTCTAAAAAGGGTGACAAATCCCTCCCATTCAATTATCGTCCCATTGCAATTACTTCTACTCTTTCTAAAGTAATGGAGAAATCAATTAACCGCCAACTCTTAAACTACCTGGAAACCTTCCGTCTGATCAACGATCGCCAGTATGGATTCCATCAGTGTCGATCCACTGGTGATATTCTGGCTTATGTTACCCATTTATGGCCTAATTCAATGAAAAGGTTCGGTGAAACGCAAGTAGTTGCTCTTGACATCTCAAAGGCTTTCGATCGTGTTTGGGATAAAGGTCTTCTAAACAAGCTTCTATCTCATGGTTTGCCAACTGTTTTTAGTAATTGGTTATCCAGTTTTCTCTCTGATGGCTCTGTCTTCTAACTTCTCCACTAATGCTGGTGTCCCCCAAGGTTCAGTTCTTTTCCCCACTCTTTTTCTCTTGTGTATTAATGACTGGAAATTTCCATTGACTGCTGGAAATCCTATCCATAGTTTTGCCGATGATAGCACATTGCATTCTACTTTCCATTTTGAGAAACCTTGCCCTGACCAATCAGCTTCAACTTCTTGAAAATCTGCTACCAATTCCTTAAATGCCAATCTTCAGGTAATTCTCCAGTGGGGCAAAGACAACTTAGTTGATTTCAACCCTTCTAAAACTCAGTCTTGTCTTATATCTCGCAAAAAAGGATTCTTCTGCTCCTAAGCTTATCTTTAGTGACACTCCGATTTCTAGGCAAAATGATATCTCTTTTGGGGATTACCCTGACTTCTAATCTCTCTTGGCAATTACAAATTTTTACAAGCACATTACAAATTTTGCTTCCTCTGCATCTAAAAAAACTTGGTTTTCTCTTTCACTCTCGGCGTTACTTTTCTTCCAAACAGCTGCTCACTCTGTATAAATCGCAAATCCACCCTGCCATGGATGGAATATTGTTCCCACATTTGGGGGTGGTGCCCCCAAAACCTCTCTCAGGCTTCTTGATTCCATTCAGAAGAGGGCAGTTAGGTTAATTAACGATTCATCTCTAACAGAGTCTCTCCACTCGCTGTCTCATAGACGTACTGTTTCTGCTGCATGCCTCTTCTACAGATACTTGCATGGGCACTGTTCTTCTGAATTGGCTTCTATAATTCCCACTTTCTCTTTCAAAACAGTCCGAACACGTGCCGCCAACATCCATTTACTGTCCAACTTCAAACTCACAGACCCAACTTTTCATCTTCTTCGTTTATTCATTCAATTGCCGTTTTCTGGAACAACCTTCCTTCATACGTATTTCCTGAAAATTACAGTCTACAGAAGTTCAAGTCCAATGTCAACAAATATCTTCTTTCGTCTTCTCAACCTCCAACCCAAGCACGGTACTAATACCTCTCGTGTTCGGGGTTTACATAAAAAAAAAAAAAAGATTTTGTAATAACTCAGAACAATGTGGAGGAGAAATTGTTGAAGTTAAACAAGGCACCTGGGATGGATGGGATCTATCCAGTTATATTAAAGGAGGCAGAAAAGGAAGTAACCAAACCCATAGACATGATTATGAGAGCATCCTTGGCCTCAGAGGTCCCCACCGATTGGAGATGTGCAAATGTATCCCCCAATTCACAAAGGGGGATCAAAAGGTGACATGAGTAATTACAGAGAAAAATACCTCAATATGATACATAGAGGCACTGCAGCATTATACAGACAAGACTGCAGTTATAGTTCAAACACAGCATGGGTTTAAGGTGTAGTCTTGTCTGACAAATGTGATCAGATACTATGATGCAGTCACAAAGGAACTAGATGCAAGAAATAATTTTGATATCATATACTTGGATTTTAGGAAAGCTTTTTATACTGTTGCATGTGAAAGACTACTGTACAAATTGGAGCAGTATGGCATTAAGGCAAGTTGCTGCTATGGATAAAGGGATGGTTGAATGGGAGAAGACTGTGTGGTAATCAATGGACTACGCTTTGTGGATATGTTATTAGTGGAGTCCCTCAGGATTCCATTTTGGGCCCAATATTGATGAAGGCATATCAGGATTAATGTCCAAGTTTGCAGACAATATGAAGATTGGTAGGATTGTTAATGACAGTACACTATTGTAACAGAATATAGAAAAGTTGGCAGAGAGGTGGCAATAGATTTAACATTGACAAATGAAAATTACTGCATATGGTTACAGTAACACCAGGCTAATGTACCAACTGTGTGATACTATACTCAAAGAGAATGAAATTGTGCAGTCAGATGTGGTTTTCTGAGCAGTGCAGATGGGCTGCAAGGGTAGCTCATGGGATCTTGTCGATAATATACAGGAATTTTGCTAGCAGGTATAAGGCAATAGTCACCAGCGGGTGGTTGATTGTTGGAACAAACTTCCATCTGTCGTGGAAGTAGACAGGTTAAATAAATTCAAGGCAGAACTAGACAAACTTTTTGGAGTGAATTGGCTGGGTGAAATGGGAAAGGTAAATTTTTTTTTGGCTTATGCTGTATAAGCTTGCTTTTTTGCATCATGTGCTTCTACTAATACTAATAAGCAACTTGATAAGAACCAATACACCCAATTATAAAATGCAGATATATAACAGTAGAATGCCCAAGTCTTTATTACTACAAACAAGCATGAATCTGAATTTTTAGATAATTAAAGATTTAATTTTGATATACTTACATTTATCGTCGTCCAGTTCTGAATATTCACTTTTAGGCCTGAAAATGTTTTAAAAAAAAGTGTTTATATTATACACATATTTTATATATACACACATACATAATAGTTCTAAGCCAAGCTTCCAAAACCATAAAAACAAAAAAGATACATATCCGACAATTCACTTAAACTTTACTTAACCCTCCACTACTGATTGTGAGGTATGTATTTTAAAGTCAGCACAAATGACAAGCTAGGTCATTTGCACCCTGACTTCAAACCAGAACCTAGAAAGTCTTTTGCGAGTAAGGCTTAGCTAACTATTCAGAAAAATCACCCTAAGGCACAAATCAAGGATAAAAAAAAGCATTGGGCTCCAGAACAACTGACCTGGGAACCTGCTATTGGCCAATTACTTAGATGTCAATATTCAGCCCCAACATGGGTATTAAATAAGCTGTTAACTAAAATTAACAGGTATTAATGAGCTGCTAAGCTCTTGACTAAAAGAAGGAGATGTGGGCATTCAGCAAACAGAAGGCCGTTAACAAGTAAGCCAGTATCTTATTTATTTTTTTATCATAAATATAAAAAGCTTACAAGTTATGGATAATTGTATAAGTAATAGATAATTATTTAATAATTAATTGTTACAATTTCTTTCTCTGTCCTTTAGTACAGCTAAGTATGCTCTGATGATGGGTTCTAGTAAGATTCCCGATACGTTACCTAATCATCTGATAGTACAGAACAGAGCTATGGTGCTCAATACATTCTACATTGATATCAATATTTGTAGAAGAATAAGAGAAATTTAACTTAAATATGATACATAGAACGTTTCTGTATGATACTCTCCAGAAATTAAAACAAATAAAAGATTAATGCAAAACTGTAAAAAAATATGGAAATTACATGCTATACTGAACAATCATTCAGTCCTTTCCTCTTTCGCGTATTAAATGACTTGGTATACATTTCTTGCAGTAATTGCGACTATTCTTACCAAGGATCTACATGATTCCCGCTGACTGTTTGCATAAAACAGTGTCCTGAGTTTGTTCAGAAGCATCAGAATTAGCCTTTCATGCGTTAACGAAAAACATACATTTTTGTTTAATGAGGCCAAAATACTTAGTGTCCAACGTAATTATACAAGACTTAATTGCAGAAACTGTCAAAATTAATCACACAATAATTCTATTAACGTTCGGCATCCATATCTAATCTCAGATTCGTGGTCTTTTGCATGCATGCGCAAAAACAAATAATCGCAGCCTTTCGTGCACATGCAATCTCTCTATTTAAGATTCAAGCTCACATACTCCATAATTCTCATTCCTGTGATCACGACATACAGTCAAAACGCAGCCTGCTTCAGGAAGGAAAATCGCTTTTCAGAATTTACGTTTAACTTTAATTTTTTTAAAATTGTTTTTTGAATTTTAATTAATTTTTGAAGAGTATCATATGGAAGTGTTCTACGTATCATATTGAGGCAATTTTCTCTTATTCTTCTACAAATGTTATCTAATCATATACAGTGAAACTTCTCCTAACGGACACCTCTCGTTAACGGACATCTCTCTACAACGGACATTTTCAAATTCCCCAACTCACCTCTATTGGTTTTAACGTGTTTGCAGCTTCTGTCTAGCGGACATTCTCTGTAACGGACACGGACAGGCAATCTGCACTGTTTCGTTCAGATTAGCACTTAATTCAATCTCCCCATAACGGACTGCGGGAGAGCTCACGGCCCCTTTTTCTAGGAACCTTTCTTCCACATATTGCCTCAATTGTGTGTTTATTTTCTATTTCCGATTCTCTGAATTTTATCAAGGTTTACGTCGCGGTTCTAAACCCTTTTTCAAGAATTTTAAGGCACGTGTAAAACTTCTGATGAATTGGGTGTGTGCGGGGGCGGGGATATGGTCGGCCTTTCGTCTTTTCAGTTTTCAGTTTTGTTCAGTGTCGTGTGAAGTGCACAATGTCTTCTCGTAAACGTTTAACTTTAAAAGATAAAGTCGAACTCATTAATGCGTATGATCGGCAAAAAAACAGTGTTCGCAATCTCGCTGCAAAATTCAAAATCGGGAAGACGCAGGTAAGCGACATCCTAAAGAAAAAAAAAATGAACTGCTCAAATAATTTCGACAACACGGAAATGATCAGGTTCAAAAATCATTCCCGAAAACTGTTGGACTTCAAAGTGACAATGTTATGCATGAGTGGTTTTGTAGCGAACGTGCTAAAAATAATTCCCATTAATGGGCCTATTATTAGGGAAAAGGCTTTGGAGGTTGCGAAATCTATGGGAGTAAATGAGTTCAAAGCTTCTGTGGGATGGCTAGACAAGTTCAAAACTCGGCATAAAATTTCTTGGAAAACCGTAAGTGGTGAGGGTGGATCTGTTGATACTTGGGTTGTAACAGAGTGGACCGTCAAATTGGAAGAAGGGGGGGAAACGCTACTATACAGTGATTGTAATGAAATATAGCCTCTCATCTGAACACCATGCCATATACCACTAAAAACCACAAGGGTGGTAGTATCATCATAAAAGAAAGCAGTATTATGCAATGACGATATCTGTAGAAATGAACAAACAAATACTGAAAGCAGTGTGACCAGTATTAGCAGTATTAAAATCATGTCGTCACACACAATCAATATTTAAAAATTATAAACTAGTAAACCATCACAGGTAAATATTCAATCATAAATGAACAGTTTACTATCAATACTATATTCTTGTACATTTGTATATATAGCCTTTCTTCATTTAGTGACAGTGACAGATAGCTTTTGTCTTGGTATTACTATTTTACTCATGTTTAAGTATATTTGCAAACTGGATGTACTCTTCAGCAGTCAGGTGTAATAAAAATCAACTCCACTGTGTTTGTTTTTTTGCACCTTTCATAAAAGATTCTTTTCTCTGAAACTCTTTCTACCCTGAAAAGTGGAAACCTTGCTCATATTTCGTTCAAGAACATTTAAAGAATTTTGATGGCAATAAAATCTAATCACTTTCAAGGAAAATTAACAAATGCAATTAAAACCATGTTTTGTTTTCTTGTGCTGTCTTTCAAAGATTATTTGAAACATAGCACAAGAAACCAGTAATATAAAAATGTTTTTTTTTTTTGGCTGGTGCTGTATAAACTTTACATTATGTTGTCAACTCTAATATGCAAGAAAATTTATTTTCTCATTTGTTTGTTTATTCTATATACAGTGACTGAAAATCTGCTTTCATGGTACCCAAAAAATTGAATTCGTGGTAGGTTCAATTTTGGTGAATCTGCATAAACATTCGCTTTTGATTAATATTCTTTTATTTTTTCACTGTATATTTTCATACAGTGAAATATTTCTCAATTTGTGGAGGTGAGAATTTTAATAGAAACTGACAATATGAAAATTTAGAATGAATATTAGTAAAACTCCCCAAAAGAGGGAAAAAAAAAACAAGAACTTGTCACACATTGCTGCACTATGGGCATTTCAATTTTGGATAAAAATTATCCATTGCCACATTCTACTTATGTTATAAAAATTTTTATATATTAAAAAAAAAAAACTTAATAGCTGCATTAATTACATGCTTTAAAATGTTAAAGGACAAAAATCAATGTGAGAAGTTTATGAACTGTATGCAAAAATAGCATTTACAATAAAAAAGATGACATTAAGAATGTATTTTATTTAATGTCTATGGAACTGGACACAAAACACAGCTGCACTATAATTAAACTTCAGTAAGCATTTAAATGC
>NW_028328395.1:0-28398 GCF_048544385.1 Mastigoproctus giganteus
GTGATTTTTCTGGAAAAACCTCATTTAATTTCAGGTCTTTCTTTAAAAAAAGGGGCTAGTTTACTTAATTCACGCAGATATAGATGGAAACACTTGGTTTTTATAGAAATCCTTCACATGAAGTAAGTGAATCTACATGGTATTTCATTCCCATAGTAAACCATAGGGAGGATTCCCATAGGAAAGCATAGGGGTGAATTGTGCTCGAAAAAAGTCACTTAATTTCCGTTCGTTCTTTACAAAATCTTGCACATTTACTTTATTCACGTAGGTAAACTGGGAAACACTTCGTTTTTAACGATATCCTCGAAAATAATATAAATATTCCATATGAGGTCATATTCCCATAGTAAAGCAATGGAGTGATTTTTCTGGAAAAAACTCATTTAATTTCAGGTGTTTCTTTAAAAAAAGGGGCTAGTTTACTTAATTAACGCAGATATAGATGGAAACACTTGGTTTTTATAGAAATCCTTCACATGAAGTAAGTGAATCGACATGGTATTTCATTCCCATAGTAAAGTATAGGGAGGATTCCCATAGGAGACAATGAAAATCAGTTTCTTATTAAAATTAATTTCTGCAGAAAATTTGATGAGAATATGTTAATATACGTATAAATAAGCTATATTGCATGTTTAATCACTTTTATGATCGAAATCCTTGAGTACTAGTTGAGATGAGATTAGAGTGAAAAATGGCAAAATCAAAGATTTTCGTTCGAAACTGTAGAAAATGCTGCACTTTTTCTGGTGTCGTTTCGTGTTCCATAGACAAGCATTGAAGATAATTCTTTCTTCAATAACTCAATTAATTTCCATTATTTCTCGACAAAAATCGGCCAATTAACGTAACTAACCAAGATTTAATAGAAAACACTTCGTTTTTAACGAAATCCTCGAAAATAAAAAAAATATTCCACATGAGGTCA
Source organism: Mastigoproctus giganteus (assembly GCF_048544385.1). Classification (NCBI taxonomy): domain Eukaryota; kingdom Metazoa; phylum Arthropoda; class Arachnida; order Uropygi; family Thelyphonidae; genus Mastigoproctus; species Mastigoproctus giganteus. Next base: position 932 of record NW_028328395.1, read on the forward strand.
TATTCCCATAGGAAAGCATAGGGGTGAATTGTGCTCGAAAAAAGTCACTTAATTTCCGTTCGTTCTTTACAAAATCTTGTACATTTACTTTATTCACGTAGGTAAACTGGGAAACACTTCGTTTTTAACGAAATCCTCGAAAATAAAATAGATATTCCATATGAGGTCATATTCCCATAGTAAAGCAATGGAGTGATTTTTCTAGAAAAAACTAATTTAATTTCAGGTCTTTCTTTAAAAAAAGGTGCTAGTTTACTTAATTCTCGCAGATATAGATGGAAACACTTGGTTTTTATAGAAATCCTTCACATGAAGTAAGTGAATCTACATGGTATTTCATTCCCATAGTAAACCATAGGGAGGATTCCCATAGGAAAGCATAGGGGTGAATTGTGCTCGAAAAACGTCACTTAATTTCCGTTCGTTCTTTACAAAATCTTGCACATTTACTTTATTCACGTAGGTAAACTGGGAAACACTTCGTTTTTAACGATATCCTCGAAAATAATATAAATATTCCATATGAGGTCATATTCCCATAGTAAAGCAATGGAGTGATTTTTCTGGAAAAAACTCATTTAATTTCAGGTGTTTCTTTAAAAAAAGGGGCTAGTTTACTTAATTAACGCAGATATAGATGGAAACACTTGGTTTTTATAGAAATCCTTCACATGAAGTAAGTGAATCGACATGGTATTTCATTCCCATAGTAAAGTATAGGGAGGATTCCCATAGGAGACAATGAAAATCAGTTTCTTATTAAAATTAATTTCTGCAGAAAATTTGATGAGAATATGTTAATATACGTATAAATAAGCTATATTGCATGTTTAATCACTTTTATGATCGAAATCCTTGAGTACTAGTTGAGATGAGATTAGAGTGAAAAATGGCAAAATCAAAGATTTTCGTTCGAAACTGTAGAAAATGCTGCACTTTTTCTGGTGTCGTTTCGTGTTCCATAGACAAGCATTGAAGATAATTCTTTCTTCAATAACTCAATTAATTTCCATTATTTCTCGACAAAAATCGGCCAATTAACGTAACTAACCAAGATTTAATAGAAAACACTTCGTTTTTAACGAAATCCTCGAAAATAAAAAAAATATTCCACATGAGGTCATATTCCCATAGGAAAGCATAGGGGTGAATTGTGCTCGAAAAAAGTCACTTAATTTCCGTTCGTTCTTTACAAAATCTTGTACATTTACTTTATTCACGTAGGTAAACTGGGAAACACTTCGTTTTTAACGAAATCCTCGAAAATAAAATAGATATTCCATATGAGGTCATATTCCCATAGTAAAGCAATGGAGTGATTTTTCTAGAAAAAACTAATTTAATTTCAGGTCTTTCTTTAAAAAAAGGTGCTAGTTTACTTAATTCTCGCAGATATAGATGGAAACACTTGGTTTTTATAGAAATCCTTCACATGAAGTAAGTGAATCTACATGGTATTTCATTCCCATAGTAAACCATAGGGAGGATTCCCATAGGAAAGCATAGGGGTGAATTGTGCTCGAAAAAAGTCACTTAATTTCCGTTCGTTCTCTACAAAATCTTGCACATTTACTTTTTATTCACGTAGGTAAACTGGAAAACACTTCGTTTTTAACGATAGCCTCGAAAATAAAATAAATATTCCATATGAGGTCATATTCCCATAGTAAAGCAATGGAGTGATTTTTCTGGAAAAACCTCATTTAATTTCAGGTCTTTCTTTAAAAAAAGGGGCTAGTTTACTTAATTCACGCAGATATAGATGGAAACACTTGGTTTTTATAGAAATCCTTCACATGAAGTAAGTGAATCTACATGGTATTTCATTCCCATAGTAAACCATAGGGAGGATTCCCATAGGAAAGCATAGGGGTGAATTGTGCTCGAAAAAAGTCACTTAATTTCCGTTCGTTCTTTACAAAATCTTGCACATTTACTTTATTCACGTAGGTAAACTGGGAAACACTTCGTTTTTAACGATATCCTCGAAAATAATATAAATATTCCATATGAGGTCATATTCCCATAGTAAAGCAATGGAGTGATTTTTCTGGAAAAAACTCATTTAATTTCAGGTGTTTCTTTAAAAAAAGGGGCTAGTTTACTTAATTAACGCAGATATAGATGGAAACACTTGGTTTTTATAGAAATCCTTCACATGAAGTAAGTGAATCGACATGGTATTTCATTCCCATAGTAAAGTATAGGGAGGATTCCCATAGGAGACAATGAAAATCAGTTTCTTATTAAAATTAATTTCTGCAGAAAATTTGATGAGAATATGTTAATATACGTATAAATAAGCTATATTGCATGTTTAATCACTTTTATGATCGAAATCCTTGAGTACTAGTTGAGATGAGATTAGAGTGAAAAATGGCAAAATCAAAGATTTTCGTTCGAAACTGTAGAAAATGCTGCACTTTTTCTGGTGTCGTTTCGTGTTCCATAGACAAGCATTGAAGATAATTCTTTCTTCAATAACTCAATTAATTTCCATTATTTCTCGACAAAAATCGGCCAATTAACGTAACTAACCAAGATTTAATAGAAAACACTTCGTTTTTAACGAAATCCTCGAAAATAAAAAAAATATTCCACATGAGGTCATATTCCCATAGGAAAGCATAGGGGTGAATTGTGCTCGAAAAAAGTCACTTAATTTCCGTTCGTTCTTTACAAAATCTTGTACATTTACTTTATTCACGTAGGTAAACTGGGAAACACTTCGTTTTTAACGAAATCCTCGAAAATAAAATAGATATTCCATATGAGGTCATATTCCCATAGTAAAGCAATGGAGTGATTTTTCTAGAAAAAACTAATTTAATTTCAGGTCTTTCTTTAAAAAAAGGTGCTAGTTTACTTAATTCTCGCAGATATAGATGGAAACACTTGGTGTTTATAGAAATCCTTCACATGAAGTAAGTGAATCTACATGGTATTTCATTCCCATAGTAAACCATAGGGAGGATTCCCATAGGAAAGCATAGGGGTGAATTGTGCTCGAAAAAAGTCACTTAATTTCCGTTCGTTCTCTACAAAATCTTGCACATTTACTTTTTATTCACGTAGGTAAACTGGAAAACACTTCGTTTTTAACGATAGCCTCGAAAATAAAATAAATATTCCATATGAGGTCATATTCCCATAGTAAAGCAATGGAGTGATTTTTCTGGAAAAACCTCATTTAATTTCAGGTCTTTCTTTAAAAAAAGGGGCTAGTTTACTTAATTCACGCAGATATAGATGGAAACACTTGGTTTTTATAGAAATCCTTCACATGAAGTAAGTGAATCGACATGGTATTTCATTCCCATAGTAAACCATAGGGAGGATTCCCATAGGAAAGCATAGGGGTGAATTGTGCTCGAAAAAAGTCACTTAATTTCCGTTCGTTCTTTACAAAATCTTGTACATTTACTTTATTCACGTAGGTAAACTGGGAAACACTTCGTTTTTAACGAAATCCTCGAAAATAAAATAGATATTCCATATGAGGTCATATTCCCATAGTAAAGCAATGGAGTGATTTTTCTAGAAAAAACTAATTTAATTTCAGGTCTTTCTTTAAAAAAAGGTGCTAGTTTACTTAATTCTCGCAGATATAGATGGAAACACTTGGTTTTTATAGAAATCCTTCACATGAAGTAAGTGAATCTACATGGTATTTCATTCCCATAGTAAACCATAGGGAGGATTCCCATAGGAAAGCATAGGGGTGAATTGTGCTCGAAAAACGTCACTTAATTTCCGTTCGTTCTTTACAAAATCTTGCACATTTACTTTATTCACGTAGGTAAACTGGGAAACACTTCGTTTTTAACGATATCCTCGAAAATAATATAAATATTCCATATGAGGTCATATTCCCATAGTAAAGCAATGGAGTGATTTTTCTGGAAAAAACTCATTTAATTTCAGGTGTTTCTTTAAAAAAAGGGGCTAGTTTACTTAATTAACGCAGATATAGATGGAAACACTTGGTTTTTATAGAAATCCTTCACATGAAGTAAGTGAATCGACATGGTATTTCATTCCCATAGTAAAGTATAGGGAGGATTCCCATAGGAGACAATGAAAATCAGTTTCTTATTAAAATTAATTTCTGCAGAAAATTTGATGAGAATATGTTAATATACGTATAAATAAGCTATATTGCATGTTTAATCACTTTTATGATCGAAATCCTTGAGTACTAGTTGAGATGAGATTAGAGTGAAAAATGGCAAAATCAAAGATTTTCGTTCGAAACTGTAGAAAATGCTGCACTTTTTCTGGTGTCGTTTCGTGTTCCATAGACAAGCATTGAAGATAATTCTTTCTTCAATAACTCAATTAATTTCCATTATTTCTCGACAAAAATCGGCCAATTAACGTAACTAACCAAGATTTAATAGAAAACACTTCGTTTTTAACGAAATCCTCGAAAATAAAAAAAATATTCCACATGAGGTCATATTCCCATAGGAAAGCATAGGGGTGAATTGTGCTCGAAAAAAGTCACTTAATTTCCGTTCGTTCTTTACAAAATCTTGTACATTTACTTTATTCACGTAGGTAAACTGGGAAACACTTCGTTTTTAACGAAATCCTCGAAAATAAAATAGATATTCCATATGAGGTCATATTCCCATAGTAAAGCAATGGAGTGATTTTTCTAGAAAAAACTAATTTAATTTCAGGTCTTTCTTTAAAAAAAGGTGCTAGTTTACTTAATTCTCGCAGATATAGATGGAAACACTTGGTGTTTATAGAAATCCTTCACATGAAGTAAGTGAATCTACATGGTATTTCATTCCCATAGTAAACCATAGGGAGGATTCCCATAGGAAAGCATAGGGGTGAATTGTGCTCGAAAAAAGTCACTTAATTTCCGTTCGTTCTCTACAAAATCTTGCACATTTACTTTTTATTCACGTAGGTAAACTGGAAAACACTTCGTTTTTAACGATAGCCTCGAAAATAAAATAAATATTCCATATGAGGTCATATTCCCATAGTAAAGCAATGGAGTGATTTTTCTGGAAAAACCTCATTTAATTTCAGGTCTTTCTTTAAAAAAAGGGGCTAGTTTACTTAATTCACGCAGATATAGATGGAAACACTTGGTTTTTATAGAAATCCTTCACATGAAGTAAGTGAATCGACATGGTATTTCATTCCCATAGTAAACCATAGGGAGGATTCCCATAGGAAAGCATAGGGGTGAATTGTGCTCGAAAAAAGTCACTTAATTTCCGTTCGTTCTTTACAAAATCTTGTACATTTACTTTATTCACGTAGGTAAACTGGGAAACACTTCGTTTTTAACGAAATCCTCGAAAATAAAATAGATATTCCATATGAGGTCATATTCCCATAGTAAAGCAATGGAGTGATTTTTCTAGAAAAAACTAATTTAATTTCAGGTCTTTCTTTAAAAAAAGGTGCTAGTTTACTTAATTCTCGCAGATATAGATGGAAACACTTGGTTTTTATAGAAATCCTTCACATGAAGTAAGTGAATCTACATGGTATTTCATTCCCATAGTAAACCATAGGGAGGATTCCCATAGGAAAGCATAGGGGTGAATTGTGCTCGAAAAAAGTCACTTAATTTCCGTTCGTTCTTTACAAAATCTTGTACATTTACTTTATTCACGTAGGTAAACTGGGAAACACTTCGTTTTTAACGATATCCTCGAAAATAATATAAATATTCCATATGAGGTCATATTCCCATAGTAAAGCAATGGAGTGATTTTTCTGGAAAAAACTCATTTAATTTCAGGTGTTTCTTTAAAAAAAGGGGCTAGTTTACTTAATTAACGCAGATATAGATGGAAACACTTGGTTTTTATAGAAATCCTTCACATGAAGTAAGTGAATCGACATGGTATTTCATTCCCATAGTAAAGTATAGGGAGGATTCCCATAGGAGACAATGAAAATCAGTTTCTTATTAAAATTAATTTCTGCAGAAAATTTGATGAGAATATGTTAATATACGTATAAATAAGCTATATTGCATGTTTAATCACTTTTATGATCGAAATACTTGAGTACTAGTTGAGATGACATTAGAGTGAAAAATGGCAAAATCAAAGATTTTCGTTCGAAACTGTAGAAAATGCTGCACTTTTTCTGGTGTCGTTTCGTGTTCCATAGACAAGCATTGAAGATAATTCTTTCTTCAATAACTCAATTAATTTCCATTATTTCTCGACAAAAATCGGCCAATTAACGTAACTAACCAAGATTTAATGGAAAACACTTCGTTTTTAACGAAATCCTCGAAAATAAAAAAAATATTCCACATGAGGTCATATTCCCATAGGAAAGCATAGGGGTGAATTGTGCTCGAAAAAAGTCACTTAATTTCCGTTCGTTCTTTACAAAATCTTGTACATTTACTTTATTCACGTAGGTAAACTGGGAAACACTTTGTTTTTAACGAAATCCTCGAAAATAAAATAGATATTCCATATGAGTTCATATTCCCATAGTAAAGCAATGGAGTGATTTTTCTAGAAAAAACTAATTTAATTTCAGGTCTTTCTTTAAAAAAAGGTGCTAGTTTACTTAATTCTCGCAGATATAGATGGAAACACTTGGTTTTTATAGAAATCCTTCACATGAAGTAAGTGAATCTACATGGTATTTCATTCCCATAGTAAACCATAGGGAGGATTCCCATAGGAAAGCATAGGGGTGAATTGTGCTCGAAAAAAGTCACTTAATTTCCGTTCGTTCGATACAAAATCTTGCACATTTACTTTATTCACGTAGGTAAACTGGAAAACACTTCGTTTTTAACGATAGCCTCGAAAATAAAATAAATATTCCATATGAGGTCATATTCCCATAGTAAAGCAATGGAGTGATTTTTCTGGAAAAACCTCATTTAATTTCAGGTCTTTCTTTAAAAAAAGGGGCTAGTTTACTTAATTCACGCAGATATAGATGGAAACACTTGGTTTTTATAGAAATCCTTCACATGACGTAAGTGAATCTACATGGTATTTCATTCCCATAGTAAACCATAGGGAGGATTCCCATAGGAAAGCATAGGGGTGAATTGTGCTCGAAAAAAGTCACTTAATTTCCGTTCGTTCTTTACAAAATCTTGCACATTTACTTTATTCACGTAGGTAAACTGGGAAACACTTCGTTTTTAACGATATCCTCGAAAATAATATAAATATTCCATATGAGGTCATATTCCCATAGTAAAGCAATGGAGTGATTTTTCTGGAAAAAACTCATTTAATTTCAGGTGTTTCTTTAAAAAAAGGTGCTAGTTTACTTAATTAACGCAGATATAGATGGAAACGCTTGGTTTTTATAGAAATCCTTCACATGAAGTAAGTGAATCGACATGGTATTTCATTCCCATAGTAAAGTATAGGGAGGATTCCCCTAGGAGACAATGAAAATCAGTTTCTTATTAAAATTAATTTCTGCAGAAAATTTGATGAGAATATGTTAATATACGTATAAATAAGCTATATTACATGTTTAATCACTTTTATGATCGAAATCCTTGAGTACTAGTTGAGATGAGATTACAGTGAAAAATGGCAAAATCAAAGATTTTCGTTCGAAACTGTAGAAAATGCTGCACTTTTTCTGGTGTCGTTTCGTGTTCCATAGACAAGCATTGAAGATAATTCTTTCTTCAATAACTCAATTAATTTCCATTATTTCTCGACAAAAATCGGCCAATTAACGTAGCTAACCAAGATTTAATAGAAAACACTTCGTTTTTAACGAAATCCTCGAAAATAAAAAAAATATTCCACATGAGGTCATATTCCCATAGGAAAGCATAGGGGTGAATTGTGCTCGAAAAAAGTCACTTAATTTCCGTTCGTTCTTTACAAAATCTTGTACATTTACTTTATTCACGTAGGTAAACTGGGAAACACTTCGTTTTTAACGAAATCCTCGAAAATAAAATAGATATTCCATATGAGGTCATATTCCCATAGTAAAGCAATGGAGTGATTTTTCTAGAAAAAACTAATTTAATTTCAGGTCTTTCTTTAAAAAAAGGTGCTAGTTTACTTAATTCTCGCAGATATAGATGGAAACACTTGGTTTTTATAGAAATCCTTCATATGAAGTAAGTGAATCTACATGGTATTTCATTCCCATAGTAAACCATAGGGAGGATTCCCATAGGAAAGCATAGGGGTGAATTGTGCTCGAAAAAAGTCACTTAATTTCCGTTCGTTCTTTACAAAATCTTGCACATTTACTTTATTCACGTAGGTAAACTGGGAAACACTTCGTTTTTAACGATATCCTCGAAAATAATATAAATATTCCATATGAGGTCATATTCCCATAGTAAAGCAATGGAGTGATTTTTCTGGAAAAAACTCATTTAATTTCAGGTGTTTCTTTAAAAAAAGGGGCTAGTTTACTTAATTAACGCAGATATAGATGGAAACACTTGGTTTTTATAGAAATCCTTCACATGAAGTAAGTGAATCGACATGGTATTTCATTCCCATAGTAAAGTATAGGGAGGATTCCCATAGGAGACAATGAAAATCAGTTTCTTATTAAAATTAATTTCTGCAGAAAATTTGATGAGAATATGTTAATATACGTATAAATAAGCTATATTGCATGTTTAATCACTTTTATGATCGAAATCCTTGAGTACTAGTTGAGATGAGATTAGAGTGAAAAATGGCAAAATCAAAGATTTTCGTTCGAAACTGTAGAAAATGCTGCACTTTTTCTGGTGTCGTTTCGTGTTCCATAGACAAGCATTGAAGATAATTCTTTCTTCAATAACTCAATTAATTTTTATTATTTCTCGACAAAAATCGGCCAATTAACGTAACTAACCAAGATTTAATAGAAAACACTTCGTTTTTAACGAAATCCTCGAAAATAAAAAAAATATTCCACATGAGGTCATATTCCCATAGGAAAGCATAGGGGTGAATTGTGCTCGAAAAAAGTCACTTAATTTCCGTTCGTTCTTTACAAAATCTTGTACATTTACTTTATTCACGTAGGTAAACTGGGAAACACTTTGTTTTTAACGAAATCCTCGAAAATAAAATAGATATTCCATATGAGGTCATATTCCCATAGTAAAGCAATGGAGTGATTTTTCTAGAAAAAACTAATTTAATTTCAGGTCTTTCTTTAAAAAAAGGTGCTAGTTTACTTAATTCTCGCAGATATAGATGGAAACACTTGGTTTTTATAGAAATCCTTCACATGAAGTAAGTGAATCGACATGGTATTTCATTCCCATAGTAAACCATAGGGAGGATTCCCATAGGAAAGCATAGGGGTGAATTGTGCTCGAAAAAAGTCACTTAATTTCCGTTCGTTCTTTACAAAATCTTGTACATTTACTTTATTCACGTAGGTAAACTGGGAAACACTTCGTTTTTAACGAAATCCTCGAAAATAAAATAGATATTCCATATGAGGTCATATTCCCATAGTAAAGCAATGGAGTGATTTTTCTAGAAAAAACTAATTTAATTTCAGGTCTTTCTTTAAAAAAAGGTGCTAGTTTACTTAATTCTCGCAGATATAGATGGAAACACTTGGTTTTTATAGAAATCCTTCACATGACGTAAGTGAATCTACATGGTATTTCATTCCCATAGTAAACCATAGGGAGGATTCCCATAGGAAAGCATAGGGGTGAATTGTGCTCGAAAAAAGTCACTTAATTTCCGTTCGTTCTTTACAAAATCTTGCACATTTACTTTATTCACGTAGGTAAACTGGGAAACACTTCGTTTTTAACGATATCCTCGAAAATAATATAAATATTCCATATGAGGTCATATTCCCATAGTAAAGCAATGGAGTGATTTTTCTGGAAAAAACTCATTTAATTTCAGGTGTTTCTTTAAAAAAAGGGGCTAGTTTACTTAATTAACGCAGATATAGATGGAAACACTTGGTTTTTATAGAAATCCTTCACATGAAGTAAGTGAATCGACATGGTATTTCATTCCCATAGTAAAGTATAGGGAGGATTCCCATAGGAGACAATGAAAATCAGTTTCTTATTAAAATTAATTTCTGCAGAAAATTTGATGAGAATATGTTAATATACGTATAAATAAGCTATATTGCATGTTTAATCACTTTTATGATCGAAATCCTTGAGTACTAGTTGAGATGAGATTAGAGTGAAAAATGGCAAAATCAAAGATTTTCGTTCGAAACTGTAGAAAATGCTGCACTTTTTCTGGTGTCGTTTCGTGTTCCATAGACAAGCATTGAAGATAATTCTTTCTTCAATAACTCAATTAATTTCCATTATTTCTCGACAAAAATCGGCCAATTAACGTAACTAACCAAGATTTAATAGAAAACACTTCGTTTTTAACGAAATCCTCGAAAATAAAAAAAATATTCCACATGAGGTCATATTCCCATAGGAAAGCATAGGGGTGAATTGTGCTCGAAAAAAGTCACTTAATTTCCGTTCGTTCTTTACAAAATCTTGTACATTTACTTTATTCACGTAGGTAAACTGGGAAACACTTCGTTTTTAACGAAATCCTCGAAAATAAAATAGATATTCCATATGAGGTCATATTCCCATAGTAAAGCAATGGAGTGATTTTTCTAGAAAAAACTAATTTAATTTCAGGTCTTTCTTTAAAAAAAGGTGCTAGTTTACTTAATTCTCGCAGATATAGATGGAAACACTTGGTGTTTATAGAAATCCTTCACATGAAGTAAGTGAATCTACATGGTATTTCATTCCCATAGTAAACCATAGGGAGGATTCCCATAGGAAAGCATAGGGGTGAATTGTGCTCGAAAAAAGTCACTTAATTTCCGTTCGTTCTCTACAAAATCTTGCACATTTACTTTTTATTCACGTAGGTAAACTGGAAAACACTTCGTTTTTAACGATAGCCTCGAAAATAAAATAAATATTCCATATGAGGTCATATTCCCATAGTAAAGCAATGGAGTGATTTTTCTGGAAAAACCTCATTTAATTTCAGGTCTTTCTTTAAAAAAAGGGGCTAGTTTACTTAATTCACGCAGATATAGATGGAAACACTTGGTTTTTATAGAAATCCTTCACATGAAGTAAGTGAATCGACATGGTATTTCATTCCCATAGTAAACCATAGGGAGGATTCCCATAGGAAAGCATAGGGGTGAATTGTGCTCGAAAAAAGTCACTTAATTTCCGTTCGTTCTTTACAAAATCTTGTACATTTACTTTATTCACGTAGGTAAACTGGGAAACACTTCGTTTTTAACGAAATCCTCGAAAATAAAATAGATATTCCATATGAGGTCATATTCCCATAGTAAAGCAATGGAGTGATTTTTCTAGAAAAAACTAATTTAATTTCAGGTCTTTCTTTAAAAAAAGGTGCTAGTTTACTTAATTCTCGCAGATATAGATGGAAACACTTGGTTTTTATAGAAATCCTTCACATGAAGTAAGTGAATCTACATGGTATTTCATTCCCATAGTAAACCATAGGGAGGATTCCCATAGGAAAGCATAGGGGTGAATTGTGCTCGAAAAAAGTCACTTAATTTCCGTTCGTTCTTTACAAAATCTTGCACATTTACTTTATTCACGTAGGTAAACTGGGAAACACTTCGTTTTTAACGATATCCTCGAAAATAATATAAATATTCCATATGAGGTCATATTCCCATAGTAAAGCAATGGAGTGATTTTTCTGGAAAAAACTCATTTAATTTCAGGTGTTTCTTTAAAAAAAGGGGCTAGTTTACTTAATTAACGCAGATATAGATGGAAACACTTGGTTTTTATAGAAATCCTTCACATGAAGTAAGTGAATCGACATGGTATTTCATTCCCATAGTAAAGTATAGGGAGGATTCCCATAGGAGACAATGAAAATCAGTTTCTTATTAAAATTAATTTCTGCAGAAAATTTGATGAGAATATGTTAATATACGTATAAATAAGCTATATTGCATGTTTAATCACTTTTATGATCGAAATCCTTGAGTACTAGTTGAGATGAGATTAGAGTGAAAAATGGCAAAATCAAAGATTTTCGTTCGAAACTGTAGAAAATGCTGCACTTTTTCTGGTGTCGTTTCGTGTTCCATAGACAAGCATTGAAGATAATTCTTTCTTCAATAACTCAATTAATTTCCATTATTTCTCGACAAAAATCGGCCAATTAACGTAACTAACCAAGATTTAATAGAAAACACTTCGTTTTTAACGAAATCCTCGAAAATAAAAAAAATATTCCACATGAGGTCATATTCCCATAGGAAAGCATAGGGGTGAATTGTGCTCGAAAAAAGTCACTTAATTTCCGTTCGTTCTTTACAAAATCTTGTACATTTACTTTATTCACGTAGGTAAACTGGGAAACACTTCGTTTTTAACGAAATCCTCGAAAATAAAATAGATATTCCATATGAGGTCATATTCCCATAGTAAAGCAATGGAGTGATTTTTCTAGAAAAAACTAATTTAATTTCAGGTCTTTCTTTAAAAAAAGGTGCTAGTTTACTTAATTCTCGCAGATATAGATGGAAACACTTGGTTTTTATAGAAATCCTTCACATGAAGTAAGTGAATCTACATGGTATTTCATTCCCATAGTAAACCATAGGGAGGATTCCCATAGGAAAGCATAGGGGTGAATTGTGCTCGAAAAAAGTCACTTAATTTCCGTTCGTTCTTTACAAAATCTTGCACATTTACTTTATTCACGTAGGTAAACTGGGAAACACTTCGTTTTTAACGATATCCTCGAAAATAATATAAATATTCCATATGAGGTCATATTCCCATAGTAAAGCAATGGAGTGATTTTTCTGGAAAAAACTCATTTAATTTCAGGTGTTTCTTTAAAAAAAGGGGCTAGTTTACTTAATTAACGCAGATATAGATGGAAACACTTGGTTTTTATAGAAATCCTTCACATGAAGTAAGTGAATCGACATGGTATTTCATTCCCATAGTAAAGTATAGGGAGGATTCCCATAGGAGACAATGAAAATCAGTTTCTTATTAAAATTAATTTCTGCAGAAAATTTGATGAGAATATGTTAATATACGTATAAATAAGCTATATTGCATGTTTAATCACTTTTATGATCGAAATCCTTGAGTACTAGTTGAGATGAGATTAGAGTGAAAAATGGCAAAATCAAAGATTTTCGTTCGAAACTGTAGAAAATGCTGCACTTTTTCTGGTGTCGTTTCGTGTTCCATAGACAAGCATTGAAGATAATTCTTTCTTCAATAACTCAATTAATTTCCATTATTTCTCGACAAAAATCGGCCAATTAACGTAACTAACCAAGATTTAATGGAAAACACTTCGTTTTTAACGAAATCCTCGAAAATAAAAAAAATATTCCACATGAGGTCATATTCCCATAGGAAAGCATAGGGGTGAATTGTGCTCGAAAAAAGTCACTTAATTTCCGTTCGTTCTTTACAAAATCTTGTACATTTACTTTATTCACGTAGGTAAACTGGGAAACACTTTGTTTTTAACGAAATCCTCGAAAATAAAATAGATATTCCATATGAGTTCATATTCCCATAGTAAAGCAATGGAGTGATTTTTCTAGAAAAAACTAATTTAATTTCAGGTCTTTCTTTAAAAAAAGGTGCTAGTTTACTTAATTCTCGCAGATATAGATGGAAACACTTGGTTTTTATAGAAATCCTTCACATGAAGTAAGTGAATCTACATGGTATTTCATTCCCATAGTAAACCATAGGGAGGATTCCCATAGGAAAGCATAGGGGTGAATTGTGCTCGAAAAAAGTCACTTAATTTCCGTTCGTTCGCTACAAAATCTTGCACATTTACTTTATTCACGTAGGTAAACTGGAAAACACTTCGTTTTTAACGATAGCCTCGAAAATAAAATAAATATTCCATATGAGGTCATATTCCCATAGTAAAGCAATGGAGTGATTTTTCTGGAAAAACCTCATTTAATTTCAGGTCTTTCTTTAAAAAAAGGGGCTAGTTTACTTAATTCACGCAGATATAGATGGAAACACTTGGTTTTTATAGAAATCCTTCACATGACGTAAGTGAATCTACATGGTATTTCATTCCCATAGTAAACCATAGGGAGGATTCCCATAGGAAAGCATAGGGGTGAATTGTGCTCGAAAAAAGTCACTTAATTTCCGTTCGTTCTTTACAAAATCTTGCACATTTACTTTATTCACGTAGGTAAACTGGGAAACACTTCGTTTTTAACGATATCCTCGAAAATAATATAAATATTCCATATGAGGTCATATTCCCATAGTAAAGCAATGGAGTGATTTTTCTGGAAAAAACTCATTTAATTTCAGGTGTTTCTTTAAAAAAAGGTGCTAGTTTACTTAATTAACGCAGATATAGATGGAAACGCTTGGTTTTTATAGAAATCCTTCACATGAAGTAAGTGAATCGACATGGTATTTCATTCCCATAGTAAAGTATAGGGAGGATTCCCCTAGGAGACAATGAAATCAGTTTCTTATTAAAATTAATTTCTGCAGAAAATTTGATGAGAATATGTTAATATACGTATAAATAAGCTATATTACATGTTTAATCACTTTTATGATCGAAATCCTTGAGTACTAGTTGAGATGAGATTACAGTGAAAAATGGCAAAATCAAAGATTTTCGTTCGAAACTGTAGAAAATGCTGCACTTTTTCTGGTGTCGTTTCGTGTTCCATAGACAAGCATTGAAGATAATTCTTTCTTCAATAACTCAATTAATTTCCATTATTTCTCGACAAAAATCGGCCAATTAACGTAGCTAACCAAGATTTAATAGAAAACACTTCGTTTTTAACGAAATCCTCGAAAATAAAAAAAATATTCCACATGAGGTCATATTCCCATAGGAAAGCATAGGGGTGAATTGTGCTCGAAAAAAGTCACTTAATTTCCGTTCGTTCTTTACAAAATCTTGTACATTTACTTTATTCACGTAGGTAAACTGGGAAACACTTCGTTTTTAACGAAATCCTCGAAAATAAAATAGATATTCCATATGAGGTCATATTCCCATAGTAAAGCAATGGAGTGATTTTTCTAGAAAAAACTAATTTAATTTCAGGTCTTTCTTTAAAAAAAGGTGCTAGTTTACTTAATTCTCGCAGATATAGATGGAAACACTTGGTTTTTATAGAAATCCTTCATATGAAGTAAGTGAATCTACATGGTATTTCATTCCCATAGTAAACCATAGGGAGGATTCCCATAGGAAAGCATAGGGGTGAATTGTGCTCGAAAAAAGTCACTTAATTTCCGTTCGTTCTTTACAAAATCTTGCACATTTACTTTATTCACGTAGGTAAACTGGGAAACACTTCGTTTTTAACGATATCCTCGAAAATAATATAAATATTCCATATGATGTCATATTCCCATAGTAAAGCAATGGAGTGATTTTTCTGGAAAAAACTCATTTAATTTCAGGTGTTTCTTTAAAAAAAGGGGCTAGTTTACTTAATTAACGCAGATATAGATGGAAACACTTGGTTTTTATAGAAATCCTTCACATGAAGTAAGTGAATCGACATGGTATTTCATTCCCATAGTAAAGTATAGGGAGGATTCCCATAGGAGACAATGAAAATCAGTTTCTTATTAAAATTAATTTCTGCAGAAAATTTGATGAGAATATGTTAATATACGTATAAATAAGCTATATTGCATGTTTAATCACTTTTATGATCGAAATCCTTGAGTACTAGTTGAGATGAGATTAGAGTGAAAAATGGCAAAATCAAAGATTTTCGTTCGAAACTGTAGAAAATGCTGCACTTTTTCTGGTGTCGTTTCGTGTTCCATAGACAAGCATTGAAGATAATTCTTTCTTCAATAACTCAATTAATTTCCATTATTTCTCGACAAAAATCGGCCAATTAACGTAACTAACCAAGATTTAATAGAAAACACTTCGTTTTTAACGAAATCCTCGAAAATAAAAAAAATATTCCACATGAGGTCATATTCCCATAGGAAAGCATAGGGGTGAATTGTGCTCGAAAAAAGTCACTTAATTTCCGTTCGTTCTTTACAAAATCTTGTACATTTACTTTATTCACGTAGGTAAACTGGGAAACACTTTGTTTTTAACGAAATCCTCGAAAATAAAATAGATATTCCATATGAGGTCATATTCCCATAGTAAAGCAATGGAGTGATTTTTCTAGAAAAAACTAATTTAATTTCAGGTCTTTCTTTAAAAAAAGGTGCTAGTTTACTTAATTCTCGCAGATATAGATGGAAACACTTGGTTTTTATAGAAATCCTTCACATGAAGTAAGTGAATCGACATGGTATTTCATTCCCATAGTAAACCATAGGGAGGATTCCCATAGGAAAGCATAGGGGTGAATTGTGCTCGAAAAAAGTCACTTAATTTCCGTTCGTTCTTTACAAAATCTTGCACATTTACTTTATTCACGTAGGTAAACTGGGAAACACTTCGTTTTTAACGATATCCTCGAAAATAATATAAATATTAAATATGAGGTCATATTCCCATAGTAAAGCAATGGAGTGATTTTTCTAGAAAAAACTAATTTAATTTCAGGTCTTTCTTTAAAAAAAGGTGCTAGTTTACTTAATTCTCGCAGATATAGATGGAAACACTTGGTTTTTATAGAAATCCTTCATATGAAGTAAGTGAATCTACATGGTATTTCATTCCCATGGTAAACCATAGGGAGGATTCCCATAGGAAACCATAGGGGTGAATTGTGCTCGAAAAAAGTCACTTAATTTCCGTTCGTTCTCTACAAAATCTTGCACATTTACTTTTTATTCACGTAGGTAAACTGGAAAACACTTCGTTTTTAACGATAGCCTCGAAAATAAAATAAATATTCCATATGAGGTCATATTCCCATAGTAAAGCAATGGAGTGATTTTTCTGGAAAAACCTCATTTAATTTCAGGTCTTTCTTTAAAAAAAGGGGCTAGTTTACTTAATTCACGCAGATATAGATGGAAACACTTGGTTTTTATAGAAATCCTTCACATGAAGTAAGTGAATCGACATGGTATTTCATTCCCATAGTAAACCATAGGGAGGATTCCCATAGGAAAGCATAGGGGTGAATTGTGCTCGAAAAAAGTCACTTAATTTCCGTTCGTTCTTTACAAAATCTTGTACATTTACTTTATTCACGTAGGTAAACTGGGAAACACTTCGTTTTTAACGAAATCCTCGAAAATAAAATAGATATTCCATATGAGGTCATATTCCCATAGTAAAGCAATGGAGTGATTTTTCTAGAAAAAACTAATTTAATTTCAGGTCTTTCTTTAAAAAAAGGTGCTAGTTTACTTAATTCTCGCAGATATAGATGGAAACACTTGGTTTTTATAGAAATCCTTCACATGAAGTAAGTGAATCTACATGGTATTTCATTCCCATAGTAAACCATAGGGAGGATTCCCATAGGAAAGCATAGGGGTGAATTGTGCTCGAAAAAAGTCACTTAATTTCCGTTCGTTCTTTACAAAATCTTGTACATTTACTTTATTCACGTAGGTAAACTGGGAAACACTTCGTTTTTAACGATATCCTCGAAAATAATATAAATATTCCATATGAGGTCATATTCCCATAGTAAAGCAATGGAGTGATTTTTCTGGAAAAAACTCATTTAATTTCAGGTGTTTCTTTAAAAAAAGGGGCTAGTTTACTTAATTAACGCAGATATAGATGGAAACACTTGGTTTTTATAGAAATCCTTCACATGAAGTAAGTGAATCGACATGGTATTTCATTCCCATAGTAAAGTATAGGGAGGATTCCCATAGGAGACAATGAAAATCAGTTTCTTATTAAAATTAATTTCTGCAGAAAATTTGATGAGAATATGTTAATATACGTATAAATAAGCTATATTGCATGTTTAATCACTTTTATGATCGAAATCCTTGAGTACTAGTTGAGATGAGATTAGAGTGAAAAATGGCAAAATCAAAGATTTTCGTTCGAAACTGTAGAAAATGCTGCACTTTTTCTGGTGTCGTTTCGTGTTCCATAGACAAGCATTGAAGATAATTCTTTCTTCAATAACTCAATTAATTTCCATTATTTCTCGACAAAAATCGGCCAATTAACGTAACTAACCAAGATTTAATGGAAAACACTTCGTTTTTAACGAAATCCTCGAAAATAAAAAAAATATTCCACATGAGGTCATATTCCCATAGGAAAGCATAGGGGTGAATTGTGCTCGAAAAAAGTCACTTAATTTCCGTTCGTTCTTTACAAAATCTTGTACATTTACTTTATTCACGTAGGTAAACTGGGAAACACTTTGTTTTTAACGAAATCCTCGAAAATAAAATAGATATTCCATATGAGTTCATATTCCCATAGTAAAGCAATGGAGTGATTTTTCTAGAAAAAACTAATTTAATTTCAGGTCTTTCTTTAAAAAAAGGTGCTAGTTTACTTAATTCTCGCAGATATAGATGGGAACACTTGGTTTTTATAGAAATCCTTCACATGAAGTAAGTGAATCTACATGGTATTTCATTCCCATAGTAAACCATAGGGAGGATTCCCATAGGAAAGCATAGGGGTGAATTGTGCTCGAAAAAAGTCACTTAATTTCCGTTCGTTCGATACAAAATCTTGCACATTTACTTTATTCACGTAGGTAAACTGGAAAACACTTCGTTTTTAACGATAGCCTCGAAAATAAAATAAATATTCCATATGAGGTCATATTCCCATAGTAAAGCAATGGAGTGATTTTTCTGGAAAAACCTCATTTAATTTCAGGTCTTTCTTTAAAAAAAGGGGCTAGTTTACTTAATTCACGCAGATATAGATGGAAACACTTGGTTTTTATAGAAATCCTTCACATGACGTAAGTGAATCTACATGGTATTTCATTCCCATAGTAAACCATAGGGAGGATTCCCATAGGAAAGCATAGGGGTGGATTGTGCTCGAAAAAAGTCACTTAATTTCCGTTCGTTCTTTACAAAATCTTGCACATTTACTTTATTCACGTAGGTAAACTGGGAAACACTTCGTTTTTAACGATATCCTCGAAAATAATATAAATATTCCATATGAGGTCATATTCCCATAGTAAAGCAATGGAGTGATTTTTCTGGAAAAAACTCATTTAATTTCAGGTGTTTCTTTAAAAAAAGGTGCTAGTTTACTTAATTAACGCAGATATAGATGGAAACGCTTGGTTTTTATAGAAATCCTTCACATGAAGTAAGTGAATCGACATGGTATTTCATTCCCATAGTAAAGTATAGGGAGGATTCCCCTAGGAGACAATGAAAATCAGTTTCTTATTAAAATTAATTTCTGCAGAAAATTTGATGAGAATATGTTAATATACGTATAAATAAGCTATATTACATGTTTAATCACTTTTATGATCGAAATCCTTGAGTACTAGTTGAGATGAGATTACAGTGAAAAATGGCAAAATCAAAGATTTTCGTTCGAAACTGTAGAAAATGCTGCACTTTTTCTGGTGTCGTTTCGTGTTCCATAGACAAGCATTGAAGATAATTCTTTCTTCAATAACTCAATTAATTTCCATTATTTCTCGACAAAAATCGGCCAATTAACGTAGCTAACCAAGATTTAATAGAAAACACTTCGTTTTTAACGAAATCCTCGAAAATAAAAAAAATATTCCACATGAGGTCATATTCCCATAGGAAAGCATAGGGGTGAATTGTGCTCGAAAAAAGTCACTTAATTTCCGTTCGTTCTTTACAAAATCTTGTACATTTACTTTATTCACGTAGGTAAACTGGGAAACACTTCGTTTTTAACGAAATCCTCGAAAATAAAATAGATATTCCATATGAGGTCATATTCCCATAGTAAAGCAATGGAGTGATTTTTCTAGAAAAAACTAATTTAATTTCAGGTCTTTCTTTAAAAAAAGGTGCTAGTTTACTTAATTCTCGCAGATATAGATGGAAACACTTGGTGTTTATAGAAATCCTTCACATGAAGTAAGTGAATCTACATGGTATTTCATTCCCATAGTAAACCATAGGGAGGATTCCCATAGGAAAGCATAGGGGTGAATTGTGCTTCGAAAAAAGTCACTTAATTTCCGTTCGTTCTCTACAAAATCTTGCACATTTACTTTTTATTCACGTAGGTAAACTGGAAAACACTTCGTTTTTAACGATAGCCTCGAAAATAAAATAAATATTCCATATGAGGTCATATTCCCATAGTAAAGCAATGGAGTGATTTTTCTGGAAAAACCTCATTTAATTTCAGGTCTTTCTTTAAAAAAAGGGGCTAGTTTACTTAATTCACGCAGATATAGATGGAAACACTTGGTTTTTATAGAAATCCTTCACATGAAGTAGTGAATCGACATGGTATTTCATTCCCATAGTAAACCATAGGGAGGATTCCCATAGGAAAGCATAGGGGTGAATTGTGCTCGAAAAAAGTCACTTAATTTCCGTTCGTTCTTTACAAAATCTTGTACATTTACTTTATTCACGTAGGTAAACTGGGAAACACTTCGTTTTTAACGAAATCCTCGAAAATAAAATAGATATTCCATATGAGGTCATATTCCCATAGTAAAGCAATGGAGTGATTTTTCTAGAAAAAACTAATTTAATTTCAGGTCTTTCTTTAAAAAAAGGTGCTAGTTTACTTAATTCTCGCAGATATAGATGGAAACACTTGGTTTTTATAGAAATCCTTCACATGAAGTAAGTGAATCTACATGGTATTTCATTCCCATAGTAAACCATAGGGAGGATTCCCATAGGAAAGCATAGGGGTGAATTGTGCTCGAAAAACGTCACTTAATTTCCGTTCGTTCTTTACAAAATCTTGCACATTTACTTTATTCACGTAGGTAAACTGGGAAACACTTCGTTTTTAACGATATCCTCGAAAATAATATAAATATTCCATATGAGGTCATATTCCCATAGTAAAGCAATGGAGTGATTTTTCTGGAAAAAACTCATTTAATTTCAGGTGTTTCTTTAAAAAAAGGGGCTAGTTTACTTAATTAACGCAGATATAGATGGAAACACTTGGTTTTTATAGAAATCCTTCACATGAAGTAAGTGAATCGACATGGTATTTCATTCCCATAGTAAAGTATAGGGAGGATTCCCATAGGAGACAATGAAAATCAGTTTCTTATTAAAATTAATTTCTGCAGAAAATTTGATGAGAATATGTTAATATACGTATAAATAAGCTATATTGCATGTTTAATCACTTTTATGATCGAAATCCTTGAGTACTAGTTGAGATGAGATTAGAGTGAAAAATGGCAAAATCAAAGATTTTCGTTCGAAACTGTAGAAAATGCTGCACTTTTTCTGGTGTCGTTTCGTGTTCCATAGACAAGCATTGAAGATAATTCTTTCTTCAATAACTCAATTAATTTCCATTATTTCTCGACAAAAATCGGCCAATTAACGTAACTAACCAAGATTTAATAGAAAACACTTCGTTTTTAACGAAATCCTCGAAAATAAAAAAAATATTCCACATGAGGTCATATTCCCATAGGAAAGCATAGGGGTGAATTGTGCTCGAAAAAAGTCACTTAATTTCCGTTCGTTCTTTACAAAATCTTGTACATTTACTTTATTCACGTAGGTAAACTGGGAAACACTTCGTTTTTAACGAAATCCTCGAAAATAAAATAGATATTCCATATGAGGTCATATTCCCATAGTAAAGCAATGGAGTGATTTTTCTAGAAAAAACTAATTTAATTTCAGGTCTTTCTTTAAAAAAAGGTGCTAGTTTACTTAATTCTCGCAGATATAGATGGAAACACTTGGTGTTTATAGAAATCCTTCACATGAAGTAAGTGAATCTACATGGTATTTCATTCCCATAGTAAACCATAGGGAGGATTCCCATAGGAAAGCATAGGGGTGAATTGTGCTCGAAAAAAGTCACTTAATTTCCGTTCGTTCTCTACAAAATCTTGCACATTTACTTTTTATTCACGTAGGTAAACTGGAAAACACTTCGTTTTTAACGATAGCCTCGAAAATAAAATAAATATTCCATATGAGGTCATATTCCCATAGTAAAGCAATGGAGTGATTTTTCTGGAAAAACCTCATTTAATTTCAGGTCTTTCTTTAAAAAAAGGGGCTAGTTTACTTAATTCACGCAGATATAGATGGAAACACTTGGTTTTTATAGAAATCCTTCACATGAAGTAAGTGAATCGACATGGTATTTCATTCCCATAGTAAACCATAGGGAGGATTCCCATAGGAAAGCATAGGGGTGAATTGTGCTCGAAAAAAGTCACTTAATTTCCGTTCGTTCTTTACAAAATCTTGTACATTTACTTTATTCACGTAGGTAAACTGGGAAACACTTCGTTTTTAACGAAATCCTCGAAAATAAAATAGATATTCCATATGAGGTCATATTCCCATAGTAAAGCAATGGAGTGATTTTTCTAGAAAAAACTAATTTAATTTCAGGTCTTTCTTTAAAAAAAGGTGCTAGTTTACTTAATTCTCGCAGATATAGATGGAAACACTTGGTTTTTATAGAAATCCTTCACATGAAGTAAGTGAATCTACATGGTATTTCATTCCCATAGTAAACCATAGGGAGGATTCCCATAGGAAAGCATAGGGGTGAATTGTGCTCGAAAAAAGTCACTTAATTTCCGTTCGTTCTTTACAAAATCTTGTACATTTACTTTATTCACGTAGGTAAACTGGGAAACACTTCGTTTTTAACGATATCCTCGAAAATAATATAAATATTCCATATGAGGTCATATTCCCATAGTAAAGCAATGGAGTGATTTTTCTGGAAAAAACTCATTTAATTTCAGGTGTTTCTTTAAAAAAAGGGGCTAGTTTACTTAATTAACGCAGATATAGATGGAAACACTTGGTTTTTATAGAAATCCTTCACATGAAGTAAGTGAATCGACATGGTATTTCATTCCCATAGTAAAGTATAGGGAGGATTCCCATAGGAGACAATGAAAATCAGTTTCTTATTAAAATTAATTTCTGCAGAAAATTTGATGAGAATATGTTAATATACGTATAAATAAGCTATATTGCATGTTTAATCACTTTTATGATCGAAATACTTGAGTACTAGTTGAGATGACATTAGAGTGAAAAATGGCAAAATCAAAGATTTTCGTTCGAAACTGTAGAAAATGCTGCACTTTTTCTGGTGTCGTTTCGTGTTCCATAGACAAGCATTGAAGATAATTCTTTCTTCAATAACTCAATTAATTTCCATTATTTCTCGACAAAAATCGGCCAATTAACGTAACTAACCAAGATTTAATGGAAAACACTTCGTTTTTAACGAAATCCTCGAAAATAAAAAAAATATTCCACATGAGGTCATATTCCCATAGGAAAGCATAGGGGTGAATTGTGCTCGAAAAAAGTCACTTAATTTCCGTTCGTTCTTTACAAAATCTTGTACATTTACTTTATTCACGTAGGTAAACTGGGAAACACTTTGTTTTTAACGAAATCCTCGAAAATAAAATAGATATTCCATATGAGTTCATATTCCCATAGTAAAGCAATGGAGTGATTTTTCTAGAAAAAACTAATTTAATTTCAGGTCTTTCTTTAAAAAAAGGTGCTAGTTTACTTAATTCTCGCAGATATAGATGGAAACACTTGGTTTTTATAGAAATCCTTCACATGAAGTAAGTGAATCTACATGGTATTTCATTCCCATAGTAAACCATAGGGAGGATTCCCATAGGAAAGCATAGGGGTGAATTGTGCTCGAAAAAAGTCACTTAATTTCCGTTCGTTCGATACAAAATCTTGCACATTTACTTTATTCACGTAGGTAAACTGGAAAACACTTCGTTTTTAACGATAGCCTCGAAAATAAAATAAATATTCCATATGAGGTCATATTCCCATAGTAAAGCAATGGAGTGATTTTTCTGGAAAAACCTCATTTAATTTCAGGTCTTTCTTTAAAAAAAGGGGCTAGTTTACTTAATTCACGCAGATATAGATGGAAACACTTGGTTTTTATAGAAATCCTTCACATGACGTAAGTGAATCTACATGGTATTTCATTCCCATAGTAAACCATAGGGAGGATTCCCATAGGAAAGCATAGGGGTGAATTGTGCTCGAAAAAAGTCACTTAATTTCCGTTCGTTCTTTACAAAATCTTGCACATTTACTTTATTCACGTAGGTAAACTGGGAAACACTTCGTTTTTAACGATATCCTCGAAAATAATATAAATATTCCATATGAGGTCATATTCCCATAGTAAAGCAATGGAGTGATTTTTCTGGAAAAAACTCATTTAATTTCAGGTGTTTCTTTAAAAAAAGGTGCTAGTTTACTTAATTAACGCAGATATAGATGGAAACGCTTGGTTTTTATAGAAATCCTTCACATGAAGTAAGTGAATCGACATGGTATTTCATTCCCATAGTAAAGTATAGGGAGGATTCCCCTAGGAGACAATGAAAATCAGTTTCTTATTAAAATTAATTTCTGCAGAAAATTTGATGAGAATATGTTAATATACGTATAAATAAGCTATATTACATGTTTAATCACTTTTATGATCGAAATCCTTGAGTACTAGTTGAGATGAGATTACAGTGAAAAATGGCAAAATCAAAGATTTTCGTTCGAAACTGTAGAAAATGCTGCACTTTTTCTGGTGTCGTTTCGTGTTCCATAGACAAGCATTGAAGATAATTCTTTCTTCAATAACTCAATTAATTTCCATTATTTCTCGACAAAAATCGGCCAATTAACGTAGCTAACCAAGATTTAATAGAAAACACTTCGTTTTTAACGAAATCCTCGAAAATAAAAAAAATATTCCACATGAGGTCATATTCCCATAGGAAAGCATAGGGGTGAATTGTGCTCGAAAAAAGTCACTTAATTTCCGTTCGTTCTTTACAAAATCTTGTACATTTACTTTATTCACGTAGGTAAACTGGGAAACACTTCGTTTTTAACGAAATCCTCGAAAATAAAATAGATATTCCATATGAGGTCATATTCCCATAGTAAAGCAATGGAGTGATTTTTCTAGAAAAAACTAATTTAATTTCAGGTCTTTCTTTAAAAAAAGGTGCTAGTTTACTTAATTCTCGCAGATATAGATGGAAACACTTGGTTTTTATAGAAATCCTTCATATGAAGTAAGTGAATCTACATGGTATTTCATTCCCATAGTAAACCATAGGGAGGATTCCCATAGGAAAGCATAGGGGTGAATTGTGCTCGAAAAAAGTCACTTAATTTCCGTTCGTTCTTTACAAAATCTTGCACATTTACTTTATTCACGTAGGTAAACTGGGAAACACTTCGTTTTTAACGATATCCTCGAAAATAATATAAATATTCCATATGAGGTCATATTCCCATAGTAAAGCAATGGAGTGATTTTTCTGGAAAAAACTCATTTAATTTCAGGTGTTTCTTTAAAAAAAGGGGCTAGTTTACTTAATTAACGCAGATATAGATGGAAACACTTGGTTTTTATAGAAATCCTTCACATGAAGTAAGTGAATCGACATGGTATTTCATTCCCATAGTAAAGTATAGGGAGGATTCCCATAGGAGACAATGAAAATCAGTTTCTTATTAAAATTAATTTCTGCAGAAAATTTGATGAGAATATGTTAATATACGTATAAATAAGCTATATTGCATGTTTAATCACTTTTATGATCGAAATCCTTGAGTACTAGTTGAGATGAGATTAGAGTGAAAAATGGCAAAATCAAAGATTTTCGTTCGAAACTGTAGAAAATGCTGCACTTTTTCTGGTGTCGTTTCGTGTTCCATAGACAAGCATTGAAGATAATTCTTTCTTCAATAACTCAATTAATTTTTATTATTTCTCGACAAAAATCGGCCAATTAACGTAACTAACCAAGATTTAATAGAAAACACTTCGTTTTTAACGAAATCCTCGAAAATAAAAAAAATATTCCACATGAGGTCATATTCCCATAGGAAAGCATAGGGGTGAATTGTGCTCGAAAAAAGTCACTTAATTTCCGTTCGTTCTTTACAAAATCTTGTACATTTACTTTATTCACGTAGGTAAACTGGGAAACACTTTGTTTTTAACGAAATCCTCGAAAATAAAATAGATATTCCATATGAGGTCATATTCCCATAGTAAAGCAATGGAGTGATTTTTCTAGAAAAAACTAATTTAATTTCAGGTCTTTCTTTAAAAAAAGGTGCTAGTTTACTTAATTCTCGCAGATATAGATGGAAACACTTGGTTTTTATAGAAATCCTTCACATGAAGTAAGTGAATCGACATGGTATTTCATTCCCATAGTAAACCATAGGGAGGATTCCCATAGGAAAGCATAGGGGTGAATTGTGCTCGAAAAAAGTCACTTAATTTCCGTTCGTTCTTTACAAAATCTTGTACATTTACTTTATTCACGTAGGTAAACTGGGAAACACTTCGTTTTTAACGAAATCCTCGAAAATAAAATAGATATTCCATATGAGGTCATATTCCCATAGTAAAGCAATGGAGTGATTTTTCTAGAAAAAACTAATTTAATTTCAGGTCTTTCTTTAAAAAAAGGTGCTAGTTTACTTAATTCTCGCAGATATAGATGGAAACACTTGGTTTTTATAGAAATCCTTCACATGACGTAAGTGAATCTACATGGTATTTCATTCCCATAGTAAACCATAGGGAGGATTCCCATAGGAAAGCATAGGGGTGAATTGTGCTCGAAAAAAGTCACTTAATTTCCGTTCGTTCTTTACAAAATCTTGCACATTTACTTTATTCACGTAGGTAAACTGGGAAACACTTCGTTTTTAACGATATCCTCGAAAATAATATAAATATTCCATATGAGGTCATATTCCCATAGTAAAGCAATGGAGTGATTTTTCTGGAAAAAACTCATTTAATTTCAGGTGTTTCTTTAAAAAAAGGGGCTAGTTTACTTAATTAACGCAGATATAGATGGAAACACTTGGTTTTTATAGAAATCCTTCACATGAAGTAAGTGAATCGACATGGTATTTCATTCCCATAGTAAAGTATAGGGAGGATTCCCATAGGAGACAATGAAAATCAGTTTCTTATTAAAATTAATTTCTGCAGAAAATTTGATGAGAATATGTTAATATACGTATAAATAAGCTATATTGCATGTTTAATCACTTTTATGATCGAAATCCTTGAGTACTAGTTGAGATGAGATTAGAGTGAAAAATGGCAAAATCAAAGATTTTCGTTCGAAACTGTAGAAAATGCTGCACTTTTTCTGGTGTCGTTTCGTGTTCCATAGACAAGCATTGAAGATAATTCTTTCTTCAATAACTCAATTAATTTCCATTATTTCTCGACAAAAATCGGCCAATTAACGTAACTAACCAAGATTTAATAGAAAACACTTCGTTTTTAACGAAATCCTCGAAAATAAAAAAAATATTCCACATGAGGTCA
>NW_028328396.1:0-27982 GCF_048544385.1 Mastigoproctus giganteus
TGAAAATTTGATGATAATATGTTAATTTACGTATAAATATGCTATATTACATGTTTAATCAGTTTTATGATCGAAATCCTTGAATACTATTTCAGATGAGATTGGAGTCAAAAATGGCAAAATCAAAGATTTTCGTTCGAAAGTTTAGAAAATGCTGCACTTTTTCTAGTGTCGTTTTGTGTTCCATAGATAAGCATTGAAATAATTCTTTCTTCAATAACTCAATTACTATCCATTATTTCTCGACAAAAATTAGCCAAATAACGTATCTAACCTAGATTTAATAGAAAACACTTTGTTTTTAACGAAATCCTCGAAAATAAAATTGATATTCCATATGAGGTCATATTCCCATAGTAAAGCATTGGAGTGATTTTTCTGGAAAAAAATCATTTAATTTCAGGTCGTTCTTTAAAAAAAGGGGCTAGTTTACTTAATTCACGCAGATATAGATGGAAACACATGTTTTTTTATAGAAATCCTTCATATGAAGTAAGTGAATCGACATGGTATTTTATTCCCATAGTAAAGCATAGGGAGGATTCCCATAGGAAAGCATAGGGTTGAATTCTGCCCGAAAAAACTCACTTAATTTCCGTTCTTTCTCTACAAAATCTGGTAGATTTACTTTATTCACGTAGATAAACTGGTAAACACTTCGACTTTAAAGAAATCCTTGAAAATAAAATTGAAATTCCATATGAGGTCATATTCCCATAGTAAAGCATTGGAGTGATTTTTCTTAAAAAAAAATCATTTAATTTCAGGTCGTTCTTTAAAAAAAGGGGCTAGTTTACTTAATTCACGCAGATATAGATGGAAACACTTGGTTTTTATAGAAATCCTTCACATGAAGTAAGTGAATCGACATGGTATTTCATTCCCATAGTAAAGCATAGGGAGGATTCCCATAGGAAAGCATAGGGTTGAATTGTGCTCGAAAAAACTCACTTAATTTCCGTTCTTTCTCTACAAAATCTCGTAGATTTACTTTATTCACGTAGATAAACTGGTAAACACTTCGACTTTATCGAAATCCTTGAAAATAAAATTGATATTCCATATGAGGTCATATTCCCATAGTAAAGCATTGGAGTGATTTTTCTGGAAAAAAATCATTTAATTTCAGGTCGTTCTTTAAAAAAAGGGGCTAGTTTACTTAATTCACGCAGATATATAGATGGAAACACATGTTTTTTATAGAAATCCTTCACATGAAGTAAGTGAATCGACATGGTATTTCATTCCCATAGGAAAGCATAGGGAGGATTCCCATAGGAAAGCATAGGGTTGAATTGTGCTCGAAAAAACTCACTTAATTTCCGTTCTTTCTCTACAAAATCTGGTAGATTTACTTTATTCACGTAGATAAACTGGAAAACACTTCGACTTTAGCGAAATCCTTGAAAATAAAATTGAAATTCCATATGAGGTCATATTCCCATAGTAAAAGCATTGGAGTGATTTTTCTGGAAAAAAATCATTTAATTTCAGGTCTTTCTTTAAAAAAAAGGTGCTAGTTTACTTAATTCACGCAGATATAGATGGAAACACTTGGTTTTTATAGAAATCCTTCATATGAAGTAAGTGAATCGACATGGTATTACATTCCCATAGTAAAGTATAGGGAGGATTCCCATAGGAGACAAGGAAAATCAGTGTCTTATTAAAATTAATTTCTGCTGAAAATTTGATGATAATATGTTAATTTACGTATAAATATGCTATATTACATGTTTAATCAGTTTTATGATCGAAATCCTTGAATACTATTTCAGATGAGATTGGAGTCAAAAATGGCAAAATCAAAGATTTTCGTTCGAAAGTTTAGAAAATGCTGCACTTTTTCTAGTGTCGTTTTGTGTTCCATAGATAAGCATTGAAATAATTCTTTCTTCAATAACTCAATTACTATCCATTATTTCTCGACAAAAATTAGCCAAATAACGTATCTAACCTAGATTTAATAGAAAACACTTTGTTTTTAACGAAATCCTCGAAAATAAAATTGATATTCCATATGAGGTCATATTCCCATAGTAAAGCATTGGAGTGATTTTTCTGGAAAAAAATCATTTAATTTCAGGTCTTTCTTTAAAAAAAGGTGCTAGTTTACTTAATTCACGCAGATATAGATGGAAACACTTGGTTTTTATAGAAATCCTTCACACGAAGTAAATGAATCGACATGGTATTTCATTCCCATAGTAAAGCATAGGGAGGATTCCCATAGGAAAGCATAGGGATGAATTGTGCTCGAAAAAACTCACTTAATTTCCGTTCTTTCTCTACAAAATCTGGTAGATTTACTTTATTCACGTAGATAAACTGGTAAACACTTCGACTTCATCGAAATCCTTGAAAATAAAATTGATATTCCATATGAGGTCATATTCCCATAGTAAAGCATTGGAGTGATTTTTCTGGAAAAAAATCATTTAATTTCAGGTCGTTCTTTAAAAAAAGGGGCTAGTTTACTTAATTCACGCAGATATAGATGGAAACACATGTTTTTTATAGAAATCCTTCATATGAAGTAAGTGAATCGACATGGTATTTTATTCCCATAGTAAAGCATAGGGAGGATTCCCATAGGAAAGCATAGGGTTGAATTCTGCCCGAAAAAACTCACTTAATTTCCGTTCTTTCTCTACAAAATCTGGTAGATTTACTTTATTCACGTAGATAAACTGGTAAACACTTCGACTTTATCGAAATCCTTGAAAATAAAATTGATATTCCATATGAGGTCATATTCCCCTAGTAAAGCATTGGAGTGATTTTTCTGGAAAAAAATCATTTAATTTCAGGTCGTTCTTTAAAAAAAGGGGCTAGTTTACTTAATTCACGCAGATATAGATGGAAACACATGTTTTTTTATAGAAATCCTTCACATGAAGTAAGTGAATCGACATGGTATTTTATTCCCATAGTAAAGCATAGGGAGGATTCCCATAGGAAAGCATAGGGTTGAATTCTGCCCGAAAAAACTCACTTAATTTCCGTTCTTTCTCTACAAAATCTGGTATATTTACTTTATTCACGTAGATAAACTGGAAAACACTTCGACTTTAACGAAATCCTTGAAAATAAAATTGAAATTCCATATGAGGTCATATTCCCATAGTAAAAGCATTGGAGTGATTTTTCTGGAAAAAAATCATTTAATTTCAGGTCTTTCTTTAAAAAAAAGGTGCTAGTTTACTTAATTCACGCAGATATAGATGGAAACACTTGGTTTTTATAGAAATCCTTCTTATGAAGTAAGTGAATCGACATGGTATTACATTCCCATAGTAAAGTATAGGGAGGATTCCCATAGGAGACAAGGAAAATCAGTGTCTTATTAAAATTAATTTCTGCTCAAAATTTGATGATAATATGTTAATTTACGTATAAATATGCTATATTACATGTTTAATCAGTTTTATGATCGAAATCCTTGAATACTATTTCAGATGAGATTGGAGTCAAAAATGGCAAAATCAAAGATTTTCGTTCGAAAGTTTAGAAAATGCTGCACTTTTTCTAGTGTCGTTTTGTGTTCCCTAGATAAGCATTGAAATAATTCTTTCTTCAATAACTCAATTACTATCCATTATTTCTCGACAAAAATTAGCCAAATAACGTATCTAACCTAGATTTAATAGAAAACACTTTGTTTTTAACGAAATCCTCGAAAATAAAATTGATATTCCATATGAGGTCATATTCCCATAGTAAAGCATTGGAGTGATTTTTCTGGAAAAAAATCATTTAATTTCAGGTCTTTCTTTAAAAAAAGGTGCTAGTTTACTTAATTCACGCAGATATACATGGAAACACTTGGTTTTTATAGAAATCCTTCACACGAAGTAAATGAATCGACATGGTATTTCATTCCCATAGTAAAGCATAGGGAGGATTCCCATAGGAAAGCATAGGGATGAATTGTGCTCGAAAAAACTCACTTAATTTCCGTTCTTTCTCTACAAAATATGGTAGATTTACTTTATTCACGTAGATAAACTGGTAAACACTTCGACTTTAACGAAATCCTTGAAAATAAAATTGATATTCCATATGAGGTCATATTCCCATAGTAAAGAATTGGAGTGATTTTTCTGGAAAAAAATCATTTAATTTCAGGTCGTTCTTTAAAAAAAGGGGCTAGTTTACTTAATTCACGCAGATATAGATGGAAACACTTGGTTTTTATAGAAATCCTTCACATGAAGTAAGTGAATCGACATGGTATTTCATTCCCATAGTAAAGCATAGGGAGGATTCCCATAGGAAAGCATAGGGTTGAATTGTGCTCGAAAAAACTCACTTAATTTCCGTTCTTTCTCTACAAAATCTGGTATATTTACTTTATTCACGTAGATAAACTGGAAAACACTTCGACTTTAACGAAATCCTTGAAAATAAAATTGAAATTCCATATGAGGTCATATTCCCATAGTAAAAATATGAGGTCATATTCCCATAGTAAAAGCATTGGAGTGATTTTTCTGGAAAAAAATCATTTAATTTCAGGTCTTCTTTAAAAAAAAGGTGCTAGTTTACTTAATTCACGCAGATATAGATGGAAACACTTGGTTTTTATAGAAATCCTTCTTATGAAGTAAGTGAATCGACATGGTATTACATTCCCATAGTAAAGTATAGGAGGATTCCCATAGGAGACAAGGAAAATCAGTGTCTTATTAAAATTAATTTCTGCTCAAAATTTGATGATAATATGTTAATTTACGTATAAATATGCTATATTACATGTTTAATCAGTTTTATGATCGAAATCCTTGAATACTATTTCAGATGAGATTGGAGTCAAAAATGGCAAAATCAAAGATTTTCGTTCGAAAGTTTAGAAAATGCTGCACTTTTTCTAGTGTCGTTTTGTGTTCCCTAGATAAGCATTGAAATAATTCTTCTTCAATAACTCAATTACTATCCATTATTTCTCGACAAAAATTAGCCAAATAACGTATCTACCTAGATTTAATAGAAAACACTTTGTTTTTAACGAAATCCTCGAAAATAAAATTGATATTCCATATGAGGTCATATTCCCATAGTAAAGCATTGGAGTGATTTTTCTGGAAAAAAATCATTTAATTTCAGGTCTTTCTTTAAAAAAGGTGCTAGTTTACTTAATTCACGCAGATATACATGGAAACACTTGGTTTTTATAGAAATCCTTCACACGAAGTAAATGAATCGACATGGTATTCATTCCCATAGTAAAGCATAGGGAGGATTCCATAGGAAAGCATAGGGATGAATTGTGCTCGAAAAACTCACTTAATTCCGTTCTTTCTCTACAAAATATGGTAGATTTACTTTATTCACGTAGATAAACTGGTAAACACTTCGACTTTAACGAAATCCTTGAAAATAAAATTGAAATTCCATATGAGGTCATATTCCCATAGTAAAGAATTGGAGTGATTTTCTGGAAAAAAATCATTTAATTTCAGGTCGTTCTTTAAAAAAAGGGGCTAGTTTACTTAATTCACGCAGATATAGATGGAAACACTTGGTTTTTATAGAAATCCTTCACATGAAGTAAGTGAATCGACATGGTATTTCATTCCCATAGTAAAGCATAGGGAGGATTCCATAGGAAAGCATAGGGTTGAATTGTGCTCGAAAAAACTCACTTAATTTCCGTTCTTTCTCTACAAAATCTGGTAGATTTACTTTATTCACGTAGATAAACTGGAAAACACTTCGACTTTAACGAAATCCTTGAAAATAAATTGATATTCCATATGAGGTCATATTCCCATAGTAAAGCATTGGAGTGATTTTTCTTAAAAAAAATCATTTAATTTCAGGTCGTTCTTTAAAAAAAGGTGCTAGTTTACTTAATTCACGCAGATATAGATGGAAACACTTGGTTTTTATAGAAATCCTTCATATGAAGTAAGTGAATCGACATGGTATTACATTCCCATAGTAAAGTATAGGGAGGATTCCCATAGGAGACAAGGAAAATCAGTGTCTTATTAAAATTAATTTCTGCTGAAAATTTGATGATAATATGTTAATTTACGTATAAATATGCTATATTACATGTTTAATCAGTTTTATGATCGAAATCCTTGAATACTATTTCAGATGAGATTGAGTCAAAAATGGCAAAATCAAAGATTTTCGTTCGAAAGTTTAGAAAATGCTGCACTTTTTCTAGTGTCGTTTTGTGTTCCATAGATAAGCATTGAAATAATCTTTCTTCAATACTCAATTACTATCCATTATTTCTCGACAAAATTAGCCAAATAACGTATCTACCTAGATTTAATAGAAAACACTTTGTTTTTAACGAATCCTCGAAAATAAAATTGATATTCCATATGAGGTCATATTCCCATAGTAAAGCATTGGAGTGATTTTTCTGGAAAACAATCATTTAATTTCAGGTCTTTTCTTTAAAAAAGGTGCTAGTTTACTAATTCACGCAGATATAGATGGAAACACTTGGTTTTTATAGAAATCCTTCACACGAAGTAAATGAATCGACATGGTATTTCATTCCCATAGTAAAGCATAGGGAGGATCCCATAGGAAAGTATAGGGATGAATCTGCTCGAAAAACTCACTTAATTTCCGTTCTTTCTCTACAACATCTGGTAGATTTACTTTATTCACGTAGATAAACTGGTAAACACTTCGACTTTATCGAATGCTTGAAAATAAAATTGATATTCCATATGAGGTCATATTCCCATAGTAAAGCATTGGAGTGATTTTTCTGGAAAAAATCATTTAATTTCAGGTCGTTCTTTAAAAAAAGGGGCTAGTTTACTTAATTCACGCAGATATAGATGGAAACACATGTTTTTTATAGAAATCCTTCACATGAAGTAAGTGAATCGACATGGTATTTTATTCCCCTAGTAAAGCATAGGGAGGATTCCCATAGGAAAGCATAGGGTTGAATTCTGCCCGAAAAAACTCACTTAATTTCCGTTCTTTCTCTACAAAATCTGGTAGATTTACTTTATTCACGTAGATAAACTGGTAAACACTTCGACTTTAACGAAATCCTTGAAAATAAAATTGATATTCCATATGAGGTCATATTCCCATAGTAAAGCATTGGAGTGATTTTTCTGGAAAAAAATCATTTAATTTCAGGTCGTTCTTTAAAAAAAGGGGCTAGTTTACTTAATTCACGCAGATATAGATGGAAACACTTGGTTTTTATAGAAATCCTTCACATGAAGTAAGTGAATCGACATGGTATTTCATTCCCATAGTAAAGCATAGGGAGGATTCCCATAGGAAAGCATAGGGTTGAATTGTGCTCGAAAAAACTCACTTAATTTCCGTTCTTTCTCGACAAATTCTGGTAGATTTACTTTATTCACGTAGATAAACTGGAAAACACTTCGACTTTAGCGAAATCCTTGAAAATAAAATTGAAATTCCATATGAGGTCATATTCCCATAATAAAAGCATTGGAGTGATTTTTCTGGAAAAAAATCATTTAATTTCAGGTCTTTCTTTAAAAAAAGGTGCTAGTTTACTTAATTAACGCAGATATAGATGGAAACACTTGGTTTTTATAGAAATCCTTCATATGAAGTAAGTGAATCGACATGGTATTACATTCCCATAGTAAAATGTAGGGAGGATTCCCATAGGAGACAAGGAAAATCAGTGCCTTATTAAAATTAATTTCTGCTGAAAATTTGATGATAATATGTTAATTTACGTATAAATATGCTATATTACATGTTTAATCAGTTTTATGATCGAAATCCTTGAATACTATTTCAGATGAGATTGGAGTCAAAAATGGCAAAATCAAAGATTTTCGTTCGAAAGTTTAGAAAATGCTGCACTTTTTCTAGTGTCGTTTTGTGTTCCATAGATAAGCATTGAAATAATTCTTTCTTCAATAACTCAATTACTATCCATTATTTCTCGACAAAAATTAGCCAAATAACGTATCTAACCTAGATTTAATAGAAAACACTTTGTTTTTAACGAAATCCTCGAAAATAAAATTGATATTCCATATGAGGTCATATTCCCATAGTAAAGCATTGGAGTGATTTTTCTGGAAAAAAATCATTTAATTTCAGGTCTTTCTTTAAAAAAAGGTGCTAGTTTACTTAATTCACGCAGATATAGATGGAAACACTTGGTTTTTATAGAAATCCTTCACACGAAGTAAATGAATCGACATGGTATTTCATTCCCATAGTAAAGCATAGGGAGGATTCCCATAGGAAAGCATAGGGATGAATTGTGCTCGAAAAAACTCACTTAATTTCCGTTCTTTCTCTACAAAATCTGGTAGATTTACTTTATTCACGTAGATAAACTGGTAAACACTTCGACTTCATCGAAATCCTTGAAAATAAAATTGATATTCCATATGAGGTCATATTCCCATAGTAAAGCATTGGAGTGATTTTTCTGGAAAAAAATCATTTAATTTCAGGTCGTTCTTTAAAAAAAGGGGCTAGTTTACTTAATTCACGCAGATATAGATGGAAACACATGTTTTTTATAGAAATCCTTCACATGAAGTAAGTGAATCGACATGGTATTTTATTCCCATAGTAAAGCATAGGGAGGATTCCCATAGGAAAGCATAGGGTTGAATTCTGCCCGAAAAAACTCACTTAATTTCCGTTCTTTCTCTACCAAATCTGGTAGATTTACTTTATTCACGTAGATAAACTGGTAAACACTTCGACTTTATCGAAATCCTTGAAAATAAAATTGATATTCCATATGAGGTCATATTCCCCTAGTAAAGCATTGGAGTGATTTTTCTGGAAAAAAATCATTTAATTTCAGGTCGTTCTTTAAAAAAAGGGGCTAGTTTACTTAATTCACGCAGATATAGATGGAAACACATGTTTTTTATAGAAATCCTTCACATGAAGTAAGTGAATCGACATGGTATTTTATTCCCATAGTAAAGCATAGGGAGGATTCCCATAGGAAAGCATAGGGTTGAATTCTGCCCGAAAAAACTCACTTAATTTCCGTTCTTTCTCTACAAAATCTGGTATATTTACTTTATTCACGTAGATAAACTGGAAAACACTTCGACTTTAACGAAATCCTTGAAAATAAAATTGAAATTCCATATGAGGTCATATTCCCATAGTAAAAGCATTGGAGTGATTTTTCTGGAAAAAAATCATTTAATTTCAGGTCTTTCTTTAAAAAAAAGGTGCTAGTTTACTTAATTCACGCAGATATAGATGGAAACACTTGGTTTTTATAGAAATCCTTCATATGAAGTAAGTGAATCGACATGGTATTACATTCCCATAGTAAAGTATAGGGAGGATTCCCATAGGAGACAAGGAAAATCAGTGTCTTATTAAAATTAATTTCTGCTGAAAATTTGATGATAATATGTTAATTTACGTATAAATATGCTATATTACATGTTTAATCAGTTTTATGATCGAAATCCTTGAATACTATTTCAGATGAGATTGGAGTCAAAAATGGCAAAATCAAAGATTTTCGTTCGAAAGTTTAGAAAATGCTGCACTTTTTCTAGTGTCGTTTTGTGTTCCCTAGATAAGCATTGAAATAATTCTTTCTTCAATAACTCAATTACTATCCATTATTTCTCGACAAAAATTAGCCAAATAACGTATCTAACCTAGATTTAATAGAAAACACTTTGTTTTTAACGAAATCCTCGAAAATAAAATTGATATTCCATATGAGGTCATATTCCCATAGTAAAGCATTGGAGTGATTTTTCTGGAAAAAAATCATTTAATTTCAGGTCTTTCTTTACAAAAAGGTGCTAGTTTACTTAATTCACGCAGATATACATGGAAACACTTGGTTTTTATAGAAATCCTTCACACGAAGTAAATGAATCGACATGGTATTTCATTCCCATAGTAAAGCATAGGGAGGATTCCCATAGGAAAGCATAGGGATGAATTGTGCTCGAAAAAACTCACTTAATTTCCGTTCTTTCTCTACAAAATATGGTAGATTTACTTTATTCACGTAGATAAACTGGTAAACACTTCGACTTTAACGAAATCCTTGAAAATAAAATTGATATTCCATATGAGGTCATATTCCCATAGTAAAGCATTGGAGTGATTTTTCTGGAAAAAAATCATTTAATTTCAGGTCGTTCTTTAAAAAAAGGGGCTAGTTTACTTAATTCACGCAGATATAGATGGAAACACTTGGTTTTTATAGAAATCCTTCACATGAAGTAAGTGAATCGACATGGTATTTCATTCCCATAGTAAAGCATAGGGAGGATTCCCATAGGAAAGCATAGGGTTGAATTGTGCTCGAAAAACCTCACTTAATTTCCGTTCTTTCTCTACAAAATCTGGTAGATTTACTTTATTCACGTAGATAAACTGGAAAACACTTCGACTTTAGCGAAATCCTTGAAAATAAAATTGAAATTCCATATGAGGTCATATTCCCATAGTAAAAGCATTGGAGTGATTTTTCTGGAAAAAAATCATTTAATTTCAGGTCTTTCTTTAAAAAAAGGTGCTAGTTTACTTAATTCACGCAGATATAGATGGAAACACTTGGTTTTTATAGAAATCCTTCATATGAAGTAAGTGAATCGACATGGTATTACATTCCCATAGTAAAGTATAGGGAGGATTCCCATAGGAGACAAGGAAAATCAGTGTCTTATTAAAATTAATTTCTGCTGAAAATTTGATGATAATATGTTAATTTACGTATAAATATGCTATATTACATGTTTAATCAGTTTTATGATCGAAATCCTTGAATACTATTTCAGATGAGATTGGAGTCAAAAATGGCAAAATCAAAGATTTTCGTTCGAAAGTTTAGAAAATGCTGCACTTTTTCTAGTGTCGTTTTGTGTTCCATAGATAAGCATTGAAATAATTCTTTCTTCAATAACTCAATTACTATCCATTATTTCTCGACAAAAATTAGCCAAATAACGTATCTAACCTAGATTTAATAGAAAACACTTTGTTTTTAACGAAATCCTCGAAAATAAAATTGATATTCCATATGAGGTCATATTCCCATAGTAAAGCATTGGAGTGATTTTTCTGGAAAAAAATCATTTAATTTCAGGTCGTTCTTTAAAAAAAGGGGGCTAGTTTACTTAATTCACGCAGATATAGATGGAAACACATGTTTTTTTATAGAAATCCTTCATATGAAATAAGTGAATCGACATGGTATTTTATTCCCATAGTAAAGCATAGGGAGGATTCCCATAGGAAAGCATAGGGTTGAATTCTGCCCGAAAAAACTCACTTAATTTCCGTTCTTTCTCTACAAAATCTGGTAGATTTACTTTATTCACGTAGATAAACTGGTAAACACTTCGACTTTAAAGAAATCCTTGAAAATAAAATTGAAATTCCATATGAGGTCATATTCCCATAGTAAAGCATTGGAGTGATTTTTCTTAAAAAAAAATCATTTAATTTCAGGTCGTTCTTTAAAAAAAGGGGCTAGTTTACTTAATTCACGCAGATATAGATGGAAACACTTGGTTTTTATAGAAATCCTTCACATGAAGTAAGTGAATCGACATGGTATTTCATTCCCATAGTAAAGCATAGGGAGGATTCCCATAGGAAAGCATAGGGTTGAATTGTGCTCGAAAAAACTCACTTAATTTCCGTTCTTTCTCTACAAAATCTGGTAGATTTACTTTATTCACGTAGATAAACTGGTAAACACTTCGACTTTATCGAAATCCTTGAAAATAAAATTGATATTCCATATGAGGTCATATTCCCATAGTAAAGCATTGGAGTGATTTTTCTGGAAAAAAATCATTTAATTTCAGGTCGTTCTTTAAAAAAAGGGGCTAGTTTACTTAATTCACGCAGATATATAGATGGAAACACATGTTTTTTATAGAAATCCTTCACATGAAGTAAGTGAATCGACATGGTATTTCATTCCCATAGGAAAGCATAGGGAGGATTCCCATAGGAAAGCATAGGGTTGAATTGTGCTCGAAAAAACTCACTTAATTTCCGTTCTTTCTCTACAAAATCTGGTAGATTTACTTTATTCACGTAGATAAACTGGAAAACACTTCGACTTTAGCGAAATCCTTGAAAATAAAATTGAAATTCCATATGAGGTCATATTCCCATAGTAAAAGCATTGGAGTGATTTTTCTGGAAAAAAATCATTTAATTTCAGGTCTTTCTTTAAAAAAAGGTGCTAGTTTACTTAATTCACGCAGATATAGATGGAAACACTTGGTTTTTATAGAAATCCTTCATATGAAGTAAGTGAATCGACATGGTATTACATTCCCATAGTAAAGTATAGGGAGGATTCCCATAGGAGACAAGGAAAATCAGTGTCTTATTAAAATTAATTTCTGCTGAAAATTTGATGATAATATGTTAATTTACGTATAAATATGCTATATTACATGTTTAATCTGTTTTATGATCGAAATCCTTGAATACTATTTCAGATGAGATTGGAGTCAAAAATGGCAAAATCAAAGATTTTCGTTCGAAAGTTTAGAAAATGCTGCACTTTTTCTAGTGTCGTTTTGTGTTCCATAGATAAGCATTGAAATAATTCTTTCTTCAATAACTCAATTACTATCCATTATTTCTCGACAAAATTAGCCAAATAACGTATCTAACCTAGATTTAATAGAAAACACTTTGTTTTTAACGAAATCCTCGAAAATAAAATTGATATTCCATATGAGGTCATATTCCCATAGTAAAGCATTGGAGTGATTTTTCTGGAAAAAAATCATTTAATTTCAGGTCGTTCTTTAAAAAAAGGGGCTAGTTTACTTAATTCACGCAGATATAGATGGAAACACATGTTTTTTTATAGAAATCCTTCATATGAAATAAGTGAATCGACATGGTATTTTATTCCATAGTAAAGCATAGGGAGGATTCCCATAGGAAAGCATAGGTTGAATTCCTGCCCGAAAAAACTCACTTAATTTCCGTTCTTTCTCTACAAAATCTGGTAGATTTACTTTATTCACGTAGATAAACTGGTAAACACTTCGACTTTAAAGAAATCCTTGAAAATAAAATTGAAATTCCATATGAGGTCATATTCCCATAGTAAAGCATTGGAGTGATTTTTCTTAAAAAAAAATCATTTAATTTCAGGTCGTTCTTTAAAAAAAGGGGCTAGTTTACTTAATTCACGCAGATATAGATGGAAACACTTGGTTTTTATAGAAATCCTTCACATGAAGTAAGTGAATCGACATGGTATTTCATTCCATAGTAAAGCATAGGGAGGATTCCCATAGGAAAGCATAGGGTTGAATTGTGCTCGAAAAAACTCACTTAATTTCCGTTCTTTCTCTACAAAATCTGGTAGATTTACTTTATTCACGTAGATAAACTGGTAAACACTTCGACTTTATCGAAATCCTTGAAAATAAAATTGATATTCCATATGAGGTCATATTCCCATAGTAAAGCATTGGAGTGATTTTTCTGGAAAAAAATCATTTAATTTCAGGTCGTTCTTTAAAAAAAGGGGCTAGTTTACTTAATTCACGCAGATATATAGATGGAAACACATGTTTTTTATAGAAATCCTTCACATGAAGTAAGTGAATCGACATGGTATTTCATTCCCATAGGAAAGCATAGGGAGGATTCCCATAGGAAAGCATAGGGTTGAATTGTGCTCGAAAAAACTCACTTAATTTCCGTTCTTTCTCTACAAAATCTGGTAGATTTACTTTATTCACGTAGATAAACTGGAAAACACTTCGACTTTAGCGAAATCCTTGAAATAAAATTGAAATTCCATATGAGGTCATATTCCATAGTAAAAGCATTGGAGTGATTTTTCTGGAAAAAAATCATTTAATTTCAGGTCTTTCTTTAAAAAAGGTGCTAGTTTACTTAATTCACGCAGATATAGATGGAAACACTTGGTTTTTATAGAAATCCTTCATATGAAGTAAGTGAATCGACATGGTATTACATTCCCATAGTAAAGTATAGGGAGGATTCCCATAGGAGACAAGAAAATCAGTGTCTTATTAAAATTAATTTCTGCTGAAAATTTGATGATAATATGTTAATTTACGTATAAATATGCTATATTACATGTTTAATCTGTTTTATGATCGAAATCCTTGAATACTATTTCAGATGAGATTGGAGTCAAAAATGGCAAAATCAAAGATTTTCGTTCGAAAGTTTAGAAATGCTGCACTTTTTCTAGTGTCGTTTTGTGTTCCATAGATAAGCATTGAAATAATTCTTTCTTCAATAACTCAATTACTATCCATTATTTCTCGACAAAAATTAGCCAAATAACGTATCTAACCTAGATTTAATAGAAAACACTTTGTTTTTAACGAAATCCTCGAAAATAAAATTGATATTCCATATGAGGTCATATTCCCATAGTAAAGCATTGGAGTGATTTTTCTGGAAAAAAATCATTTAATTTCAGGTCTTTCTTTAAAAAAAGGTGCTAGTTTACTTAATTCACGCAGATATAGATGGAAACACTTGGTTTTTATAGAAATCCTTCACACGAAGTAAATGAATCGACATGGTATTTCATTCCCATAGTAAAGCATAGGGAGGATTCCCATAGGAAAGCATAGGGATGAATTGTGCTCGAAAAAACTCACTTAATTTCCGTTCTTTCTCTACAAAATATGGTAGATTTACTTTATTCACGTAGATAAACTGGTAAACACTTCGACTTTAACGAAATCCTTGAAAATAAAATTGATATTCCATATGAGGTCATATTCCCATAGTAAAGAATTGGAGTGATTTTTCTGGAAAAAAATCATTTAATTTCAGGTCGTTCTTTAAAAAAAGGGCCTAGTTTACTTAATTCACGCAGATATAGATGGAAACACTTGGTTTTTATAGAAATCCTTCACATGAAGTAAGTGAATCGACATGGTATTTCATTCCCATAGTAAAGCATAGGGAGGATTCCCATAGGAAAGCATAGGGTTGAATTGTGCTCGAAAAAACTCACTTAATTTCCGTTCTTTCTCTACAAAATCTGGTAGATTTACTTTATTCACGTAGATAAACTGGAAAACACTTCGACTTTAACGAAATCCTTGAAAATAAAATTGATATTCCATATGAGGTCATATTCCCATAGTAAAGCATTGGAGTGATTTTTCTTAAAAAAAATCATTTAATTTCAGGTCGTTCTTTAAAAAAAGGGGCTAGTTTACTTAATTCACGCAGATATAGATGGAAACACTTGGTTTTTATAGAAATCCTTCATATGAAGTAAGTGAATCGATATGGTATTACATTCCCATAGTAAAGTATAGGGAGGATTCCCATAGGAGACAAGGAAAATCAGTGTCTTATTAAAATTAATTTCTGCTGAAAATTTGATGATAATATGTTAATTTACGTATAAATATGCTATATTACATGTTTAATCAGTTTTATGATCGAAATCCTTGAATACTATTTCAGATGAGATTGGAGTCAAAAATGGCAAAATCAAAGATTTTCGTTCGGAAGTTTAGAAAATGCTGCACTTTTTCTAGTGTCGTTTGTGTTCCATAGATAAGCATTGAAATCATTCTTTCTTCAATAACTCAATTACTATCCATTATTTCTCGACAAAAATTAGCCAAATAACGTATCTAACCTAGATTTAATAGAAAACACTTTGTTTTTAACGAAATCCTCGAAAATAAAATTGATATTCCATATGAGGTCATATTCCCATAGTAAAGCATTGGAGTGATTTTTCTGGAAAACAATCATTTAATTTCAGGTCTTTCTTTAAAAAAAGGTGCTAGTTTACTTAATTCACGCAGATATAGATGGAAACACTTGGTTTTTATAGAAATCCTTCACACGAAGTAAATGAATCGACATGGTATTTCATTCCCATAGTAAAGCATAGGGAGGATTCCCATAGGAAAGTATAGGGATGAATTCTGCTCGAAAAAACTCACTTAATTTCCGTTCTTTCTCTACAA
The DNA here is from genome assembly GCF_048544385.1 of Mastigoproctus giganteus. NCBI lineage: Eukaryota > Metazoa > Arthropoda > Arachnida > Uropygi > Thelyphonidae > Mastigoproctus > Mastigoproctus giganteus. The sequence goes on from NW_028328396.1 coordinate 15,954, forward strand.
CATCTGGTAGATTTACTTTATTCACGTAGATAAACTGGTAAACACTTCGACTTTATCGAAATGCTTGAAAATAAAATTGATATTCCATATGAGGTCATATTCCCATAGTAAAGCATTGGAGTGATTTTTCTGGAAAAAATCATTTAATTTCAGGTCGTTCTTTAAAAAAAGGGGCTAGTTTACTTAATTCACGCAGATATAGATGGAAACACATGTTTTTTATAGAAATCCTTCACATGAAGTAAGTGAATCGACATGGTATTTTATTCCCCTAGTAAAGCATAGGGAGGATTCCCATAGGAAAGCATAGGGTTGAATTCTGCCCGAAAAAACTCACTTAATTTCCGTTCTTTCTCTACAAAATCTGGTAGATTTACTTTATTCACGTAGATAAACTGGTAAACACTTCGACTTTAACGAAATCCTTGAAAATAAAATTGATATTCCATATGAGGTCATATTCCCATAGTAAAGCATTGGAGTGATTTTTCTGGAAAAAAATCATTTAATTTCAGGTCGTTCTTTAAAAAAAGGGGCTAGTTTACTTAATTCACGCAGATATAGATGGAAACACTTGGTTTTTATAGAAATCCTTCACATGAAGTAAGTGAATCGACATGGTATTTCATTCCCATAGTAAAGCATAGGGAGGATTCCCATAGGAAAGCATAGGGTTGAATTGTGCTCGAAAAAACTCACTTAATTTCCGTTCTTTCTCGACAAATTCTGGTAGATTTACTTTATTCACGTAGATAAACTGGAAAACACTTCGACTTTAGCGAAATCCTTGAAAATAAAATTGAAATTCCATATGAGGTCATATTCCCATAATAAAAGCATTGGAGTGATTTTTCTGGAAAAAAATCATTTAATTTCAGGTCTTTCTTTAAAAAAAGGTGCTAGTTTACTTAATTAACGCAGATATAGATGGAAACACTTGGTTTTTATAGAAATCCTTCATATGAAGTAAGTGAATCGACATGGTATTACATTCCCATAGTAAAATGTAGGGAGGATTCCATAGGAGACAAGGAAAATCAGTGCCTTATTAAAATTAATTTCTGCTGAAAATTTGATGATAATATGTTAATTTACGTATAAATATGCTATATTACATGTTTAATCAGTTTTATGATCGAAATCCTTGAATACTATTTCAGATGAGATTGGAGTCAAAAATGGCAAAATCAAAGATTTTCGTTCGAAAGTTTAGAAAATGCTGCACTTTTTCTAGTGTCGTTTTGTGTTCCATAGATAAGCATTGAAATAATTCTTTCTTCAATAACTCAATTACTATCCATTATTTCTCGACAAAAATTAGCCAAATAACGTATCTAACCTAGATTTAATAGAAAACACTTTGTTTTTAACGAAATCCTCGAAAATAAAATTGATATTCCATATGAGGTCATATTCCCATAGTAAAGCATTGGAGTGATTTTTCTGGAAAAAAATCATTTAATTTCAGGTCTTTCTTTAAAAAAAGGTGCTAGTTTACTTAATTCACGCAGATATAGATGGAAACACTTGGTTTTTATAGAAATCCTTCACACGAAGTAAATGAATCGACATGGTATTTCATTCCCATAGTAAAGCATAGGGAGGATTCCCATAGGAAAGCATAGGGATGAATTGTGCTCGAAAAAACTCACTTAATTTCCGTTCTTTCTCTACAAAATCTGGTAGATTTACTTTATTCACGTAGATAAACTGGTAAACACTTCGACTTCATCGAAATCCTTGAAAATAAAATTGATATTCCATATGAGGTCATATTCCCATAGTAAAGCATTGGAGTGATTTTTCTGGAAAAAAATCATTTAATTTCAGGTCGTTCTTTAAAAAAAGGGGCTAGTTTACTTAATTCACGCAGATATAGATGGAAACACATGTTTTTTATAGAAATCCTTCACATGAAGTAAGTGAATCGACATGGTATTTTATTCCCATAGTAAAGCATAGGGAGGATTCCCATAGGAAAGCATAGGGTTGAATTCTGCCCGAAAAAACTCACTTAATTTCCGTTCTTTCTCTACCAAATCTGGTAGATTTACTTTATTCACGTAGATAAACTGGTAAACACTTCGACTTTATCGAAATCCTTGAAAATAAAATTGATATTCCATATGAGGTCATATTCCCCTAGTAAAGCATTGGAGTGATTTTTCTGGAAAAAAATCATTTAATTTCAGGTCGTTCTTTAAAAAAAGGGGCTAGTTTACTTAATTCACGCAGATATAGATGGAAACACATGTTTTTTATAGAAATCCTTCACATGAAGTAAGTGAATCGACATGGTATTTTATTCCCATAGTAAAGCATAGGGAGGATTCCCATAGGAAAGCATAGGGTTGAATTCTGCCCGAAAAAACTCACTTAATTTCCGTTCTTTCTCTACAAAATCTGGTATATTTACTTTATTCACGTAGATAAACTGGAAAACACTTCGACTTTAACGAAATCCTTGAAAATAAAATTGAAATTCCATATGAGGTCATATTCCCATAGTAAAAGCATTGGAGTGATTTTTCTGGAAAAAAATCATTTAATTTCAGGTCTTTCTTTAAAAAAAAGGTGCTAGTTTACTTAATTCACGCAGATATAGATGGAAACACTTGGTTTTTATAGAAATCCTTCATATGAAGTAAGTGAATCGACATGGTATTACATTCCCATAGTAAAGTATAGGGAGGATTCCCATAGGAGACAAGGAAAATCAGTGTCTTATTAAAATTAATTTCTGCTGAAAATTTGATGATAATATGTTAATTTACGTATAAATATGCTATATTACATGTTTAATCAGTTTTATGATCGAAATCCTTGAATACTATTTCAGATGAGATTGGAGTCAAAAATGGCAAAATCAAAGATTTTCGTTCGAAAGTTTAGAAAATGCTGCACTTTTTCTAGTGTCGTTTTGTGTTCCCTAGATAAGCATTGAAATAATTCTTTCTTCAATAACTCAATTACTATCCATTATTTCTCGACAAAAATTAGCCAAATAACGTATCTAACCTAGATTTAATAGAAAACACTTTGTTTTTAACGAAATCCTCGAAAATAAAATTGATATTCCATATGAGGTCATATTCCCATAGTAAAGCATTGGAGTGATTTTTCTGGAAAAAAATCATTTAATTTCAGGTCTTTCTTTACAAAAAGGTGCTAGTTTACTTAATTCACGCAGATATACATGGAAACACTTGGTTTTTATAGAAATCCTTCACACGAAGTAAATGAATCGACATGGTATTTCATTCCCATAGTAAAGCATAGGGAGGATTCCCATAGGAAAGCATAGGGATGAATTGTGCTCGAAAAAACTCACTTAATTTCCGTTCTTTCTCTACAAAATATGGTAGATTTACTTTATTCACGTAGATAAACTGGTAAACACTTCGACTTTAACGAAATCCTTGAAAATAAAATTGATATTCCATATGAGGTCATATTCCCATAGTAAAGCATTGGAGTGATTTTTCTGGAAAAAAATCATTTAATTTCAGGTCGTTCTTTAAAAAAAGGGGCTAGTTTACTTAATTCACGCAGATATAGATGGAAACACTTGGTTTTTATAGAAATCCTTCACATGAAGTAAGTGAATCGACATGGTATTTCATTCCCATAGTAAAGCATAGGGAGGATTCCCATAGGAAAGCATAGGGTTGAATTGTGCTCGAAAAACCTCACTTAATTTCCGTTCTTTCTCTACAAAATCTGGTAGATTTACTTTATTCACGTAGATAAACTGGAAAACACTTCGACTTTAGCGAAATCCTTGAAAATAAAATTGAAATTCCATATGAGGTCATATTCCATAGTAAAAGCATTGGAGTGATTTTTCTGGAAAAAAATCATTTAATTTCAGGTCTTTCTTTAAAAAAAGGTGCTAGTTTACTTAATTCACGCAGATATAGATGGAAACACTTGGTTTTTATAGAAATCCTTCATATGAAGTAAGTGAATCGACATGGTATTACATTCCCATAGTAAAGTATAGGGAGGATTCCCATAGGAGACAAGGAAAATCAGTGTCTTATTAAAATTAATTTCTGCTGAAAATTTGATGATAATATGTTAATTTACGTATAAATATGCTATATTACATGTTTAATCAGTTTTATGATCGAAATCCTTGAATACTATTTCAGATGAGATTGGAGTCAAAAATGGCAAAATCAAAGATTTTCGTTCGAAAGTTTAGAAAATGCTGCACTTTTTCTAGTGTCGTTTTGTGTTCCATAGATAAGCATTGAAATAATTCTTTCTTCAATAACTCAATTACTATCCATTATTTCTCGACAAAAATTAGCCAAATAACGTATCTAACCTAGATTTAATAGAAAACACTTTGTTTTTAACGAAATCCTCGAAAATAAAATTGATATTCCATATGAGGTCATATTCCCATAGTAAAGCATTGGAGTGATTTTTCTGGAAAAAAATCATTTAATTTCAGGTCGTTCTTTAAAAAAAGGGGCTAGTTTACTTAATTCACGCAGATATAGATGGAAACACATGTTTTTTTATAGAAATCCTTCATATGAAATAAGTGAATCGACATGGTATTTTATTCCCATAGTAAAGCATAGGGAGGATTCCCATAGGAAAGCATAGGGTTGAATTCTGCCCGAAAAAACTCACTTAATTTCCGTTCTTTCTCTACAAAATCTGGTAGATTTACTTTATTCACGTAGATAAACTGGTAAACACTTCGACTTTAAAGAAATCCTTGAAAATAAAATTGAAATTCCATATGAGGTCATATTCCCATAGTAAAGCATTGGAGTGATTTTTCTTAAAAAAAAATCATTTAATTTCAGGTCGTTCTTTAAAAAAAGGGGCTAGTTTACTTAATTCACGCAGATATAGATGGAAACACTTGGTTTTTATAGAAATCCTTCACATGAAGTAAGTGAATCGACATGGTATTTCATTCCCATAGTAAAGCATAGGGAGGATTCCATAGGAAAGCATAGGTTGAATTGTGCTCGAAAAAACTCACTTAATTTCCGTTCTTTCTCTACAAAATCTGGTAGATTTACTTTATTCACGTAGATAAACTGGTAAACACTTCGACTTTATCGAAATCCTTGAAAATAAAATTGATATTCCATATGAGGTCATATTCCCATAGTAAAGCATTGGAGTGATTTTTCTGGAAAAAAATCATTTAATTTCAGGTCGTTCTTTAAAAAAAGGGGCTAGTTTACTTAATTCACGCAGATATATAGATGGAAACACATGTTTTTTATAGAAATCCTTCACATGAAGTAAGTGAATCGACATGGTATTTCATTCCCATAGGAAAGCATAGGGAGGATTCCCATAGGAAAGCATAGGGTTGAATTGTGCTCGAAAAAACTCACTTAATTTCCGTTCTTTCTCTACAAAATCTGGTAGATTTACTTTATTCACGTAGATAAACTGGAAAACACTTCGACTTTAGCGAAATCCTTGAAAATAAAATTGAAATTCCATATGAGGTCATATTCCCATAGTAAAAGCATTGGAGTGATTTTTCTGGAAAAAAATCATTTAATTTCAGGTCTTTCTTTAAAAAAAGGTGCTAGTTTACTTAATTCACGCAGATATAGATGGAAACACTTGGTTTTTATAGAAATCCTTCATATGAAGTAAGTGAATCGACATGGTATTACATTCCCATAGTAAAGTATAGGGAGGATTCCCATAGGAGACAAGGAAAATCAGTGTCTTATTAAAATTAATTTCTGCTGAAAATTTGATGATAATATGTTAATTTACGTATAAATATGCTATATTACATGTTTAATCTGTTTTATGATCGAAATCCTTGAATACTATTTCAGATGAGATTGGAGTCAAAAATGGCAAAATCAAAGATTTTCGTTCGAAAGTTTAGAAAATGCTGCACTTTTTCTAGTGTTGTTTTGTGTTCCATAGATAAGCATTGAAATAATTCTTTCTTCAATAACTCAATTACTATCCATTATTTCTCGACAAAAATTAGCCAAATAACGTATCTAACCTAGATTTAATAGAAAACACTTTGTTTTTAACGAAATCCTCGAAAATAAAATTGATATTCCATATGAGGTCATATTCCCATAGTAAAGCATTGGAGTGATTTTTCTGGAAAAAAATCATTTAATTTCAGGTCTTTCTTTAAAAAAAGGTGCTAGTTTACTTAATTCACGCAGATATAGATGGAAACACTTGGTTTTTATAGAAATCCTTCACACGAAGTAAATGAATCGACATGGTATTTCATTCCCATAGTAAAGCATAGGGAGGATTCCCATAGGAAAGCATAGGGATGAATTGTGCTCGAAAAAACTCACTTAATTTCCGTTCTTTCTCTACAAAATCTGGTAGATTTACTTTATTCACGTAGATAAACTGGTAAACACTTCGACTTCATCGAAATCCTTGAAAATAAAATTGATATTCCATATGAGGTCATATTCCCATAGTAAAGCATTGGAGTGATTTTTCTGGAAAAAAATCATTTAATTTCAGGTCGTTCTTTAAAAAAAGGGGCTAGTTTACTTAATTCACGCAGATATAGATGGAAACACATGTTTTTTATAGAAATCCTTCACATGAAGTAAGTGAATCGACATGGTATTTTATTCCCATAGTAAAGCATAGGGAGGATTCCCATAGGAAAGCATAGGGTTGAATTCTGCCCGAAAAAACTCACTTAATTTCCGTTCTTTCTCTACCAAATCTGGTAGATTTACTTTATTCACGTAGATAAACTGGTAAACACTTCGACTTTATCGAAATCCTTGAAAATAAAATTGATATTCCATATGAGGTCATATTCCCCTAGTAAAGCATTGGAGTGATTTTTCTGGAAAAAAATCATTTAATTTCAGGTCGTTCTTTAAAAAAAGGGGCTAGTTTACTTAATTCACGCAGATATAGATGGAAACACATGTTTTTTATAGAAATCCTTCACATGAAGTAAGTGAATCGACATGGTATTTTATTCCCATAGTAAAGCATAGGGAGGATTCCCATAGGAAAGCATAGGGTTGAATTCTGCCCGAAAAAACTCACTTAATTTCCGTTCTTTCTCTACAAAATCTGGTATATTTACTTTATTCACGTAGATAAACTGGAAAACACTTCGACTTTAACGAAATCCTTGAAAATAAAATTGAAATTCCATATGAGGTCATATTCCCATAGTAAAAGCATTGGAGTGATTTTTCTGGAAAAAAATCATTTAATTTCAGGTCTTTCTTTAAAAAAAAGGTGCTAGTTTACTTAATTCACGCAGATATAGATGGAAACACTTGGTTTTTATAGAAATCCTTCATATGAAGTAAGTGAATCGACATGGTATTACATTCCCATAGTAAAGTATAGGGAGGATTCCCATAGGAGACAAGGAAAATCAGTGTCTTATTAAAATTAATTTCTGCTGAAAATTTGATGATAATATGTTAATTTACGTATAAATATGCTATATTACATGTTTAATCAGTTTTATGATCGAAATCCTTGAATACTATTTCAGATGAGATTGGAGTCAAAAATGGCAAAATCAAAGATTTTCGTTCGAAAGTTTAGAAAATGCTGCACTTTTTCTAGTGTCCTTTTGTGTTCCCTAGATAAGCATTGAAATAATTCTTTCTTCAATAACTCAGTTACTATCCATTATTTCTCGACAAAAATTAGCCAAATAACGTATCTAACCTAGATTTAATAGAAAACACTTTGTTTTTAACGAAATCCTCGAAAATAAAATTGATATTCCATATGAGGTCATATTCCCATAGTAAAGCATTGGAGTGATTTTTCTGGAAAACAATCATTTAATTTCAGGTCTTTCTTTAAAAAAAGGTGCTAGTTTACTTAATTCACGCAGATATAGATGGAAACACTTGGTTTTTATAGAAATCCTTCACACGAAGTAAATGAATCGACATGGTATTTCATTCCCATAGTAAAGCATAGGGAGGATTCCCATAGGAAAGTATAGGGATGAATTCTGCTCGAAAAAACTCACTTAATTTCCGTTCTTTCTCTACAACATCTGGTAGATTTACTTTATTCACGTAGATAAACTGGTAAACACTTCGACTTTATCGAAATGCTTGAAAATAAAATTGATATTCCATATGAGGTCATATTCCCATAGTAAAGCATTGGAGTGATTTTTCTGGAAAAAATCATTTAATTTCAGGTCGTTCTTTAAAAAAAGGGGCTAGTTTACTTAATTCACGCAGATATAGATGGAAACACATGTTTTTTATAGAAATCCTTCACATGAAGTAAGTGAATCGACATGGTATTTTATTCCCCTAGTAAAGCATAGGGAGGATTCCCATAGGAAAGCATAGGGTTGAATTCTGCCCGAAAAAACTCACTTAATTTCCGTTCTTTCTCTACAAAATCTGGTAGATTTACTTTATTCACGTAGATAAACTGGTAAACACTTCGACTTTAACGAAATCCTTGAAAATAAAATTGATATTCCATATGAGGTCATATTCCCATAGTAAAGCATTGGAGTGATTTTTCTGGAAAAAAATCATTTAATTTCAGGTCGTTCTTTAAAAAAAGGGGCTAGTTTACTTAATTCACGCAGATATAGATGGAAACACTTGGTTTTTATAGAAATCCTTCACATGAAGTAAGTGAATCGACATGGTATTTCATTCCCATAGTAAAGCATAGGGAGGATTCCCATAGGAAAGCATAGGGTTGAATTGTGCTCGAAAAAACTCACTTAATTTCCGTTCTTTCTCTACAAAATCTGGTATATTTACTTTATTCACGTAGATAAACTGGAAAACACTTCGACTTTAACGAAATCCTTGAAAATAAAATTGAAATTCCATATGAGGTCATATTCCCATAGTAAAAGCATTGGAGTGATTTTTCTGGAAAAAAATCATTTAATTTCAGGTCTTTCTTTAAAAAAAAGGTGCTAGTTTACTTAATTCACGCAGATATAGATGGAAACACTTGGTTTTTATAGAAATCCTTCATATGAAGTAAGTGAATCGACATGGTATTACATTCCCATAGTAAAGTATAGGGAGGATTCCCATAGGAGACAAGGAAAATCAGTGTCTTATTAAAATTAATTTCTGCTGAAAATTTGATGATAATATGTTAATTTACGTATAAATATGCTATATTACATGTTTAATCAGTTTTATGATCGAAATCCTTGAATACTATTTCAGATGAGATTGGAGTCAAAAATGGCAAAATCAAAGATTTTCGTTCGAAAGTTTAGAAAATGCTGCACTTTTTCTAGTGTCCTTTTGTGTTCCCTAGATAAGCATTGAAATAATTCTTTCTTCAATAACTCAGTTACTATCCATTATTTCTCGACAAAAATTAGCCAAATAACGTATCTAACCTAGATTTAATAGAAAACACTTTGTTTTTAACGAAATCCTCGAAAATAAAATTGATATTCCATATGAGGTCATATTCCCATAGTAAAGCATTGGAGTGATTTTTCTGGAAAACAATCATTTAATTTCAGGTCTTTCTTTAAAAAAAGGTGCTAGTTTACTTAATTCACGCAGATATAGATGGAAACACTTGGTTTTTATAGAAATCCTTCACACGAAGTAAATGAATCGACATGGTATTTCATTCCCATAGTAAAGCATAGGGAGGATTCCCATAGGAAAGTATAGGGATGAATTCTGCTCGAAAAAACTCACTTAATTTCCGTTCTTTCTCTACAACATCTGGTAGATTTACTTTATTCACGTAGATAAACTGGTAAACACTTCGACTTTATCGAAATGCTTGAAAATAAAATTGATATTCCATATGAGGTCATATTCCCATAGTAAAGCATTGGAGTGATTTTTCTGGAAAAAATCATTTAATTTCAGGTCGTTCTTTAAAAAAAGGGGCTAGTTTACTTAATTCACGCAGATATAGATGGAAACACATGTTTTTTATAGAAATCCTTCACATGAAGTAAGTGAATCGACATGGTATTTTATTCCCCTAGTAAAGCATAGGGAGGATTCCCATAGGAAAGCATAGGGTTGAATTCTGCCCGAAAAAACTCACTTAATTTCCGTTCTTTCTCTACAAAATCTGGTAGATTTACTTTATTCACGTAGATAAACTGGTAAACACTTCGACTTTAACGAAATCCTTGAAAATAAAATTGATATTCCATATGAGGTCATATTCCCATAGTAAAGCATTGGAGTGATTTTTCTGGAAAAAAATCATTTAATTTCAGGTCGTTCTTTAAAAAAAGGGGCTAGTTTACTTAATTCACGCAGATATAGATGGAAACACTTGGTTTTTATAGAAATCCTTCACATGAAGTAAGTGAATCGACATGGTATTTCATTCCCATAGTAAAGCATAGGGAGGATTCCCATAGGAAAGCATAGGGTTGAATTGTGCTCGAAAAAACTCACTTAATTTCCGTTCTTTCTCGACAAATTCTGGTAGATTTACTTTATTCACGTAGATAAACTGGAAAACACTTCGACTTTAGCGAAATCCTTGAAAATAAAATTGAAATTCCATATGAGGTCATATTCCCATAGTAAAAGCATTGGAGTGATTTTTCTGGAAAAAAATCATTTAATTTCAGGTCTTTCTTTAAAAAAAGGTGCTAGTTTACTTAATTCACGCAGATATAGATGGAAACACTTGGTTTTTATAGAAATCCTTCATATGAAGTAAGTGAATCGACATGGTATTACATTCCCATAGTAAAGTATAGGGAGGATTCCCATAGGAGACAAGGAAAATCAGTGTCTTATTAAAATTAATTTCTGCTGAAAATTTGATGATAATATGTTAATTTACGTATAAATATGCTATATTACATGTTTAATCTGTTTTATGATCGAAATCCTTGAATACTATTTCAGATGAGATTGGAGTCAAAAATGGCAAAATCAAAGATTTTCGTTCGAAAGTTTAGAAAATGCTGCACTTTTTCTAGTGTCGTTTTGTGTTCCATAGATAAGCATTGAAATAATTCTTTCTTCAATAACTCAATTACTATCCATTATTTCTCGACAAAAATTAGCCAAATAACGTATCTAACCTAGATTTAATAGAAAACACTTTGTTTTTAACGAAATCCTCGAAAATAAAATTGATATTCCATATGAGGTCATATTCCCATAGTAAAGCATTGGAGTGATTTTTCTGGAAAAAAATCATTTAATTTCAGGTCTTTCTTTAAAAAAAGGTGCTAGTTTACTTAATTCACGCAGATATAGATGGAAACACTTGGTTTTTATAGAAATCCTTCACACGAAGTAAATGAATCGACATGGTATTTCATTCCCATAGTAAAGCATAGGGAGGATTCCCATAGGAAAGCATAGGGATGAATTGTGCTCGAAAAAACTCACTTAATTTCCGTTCTTTCTCTACAAAATCTGGTAGATTTACTTTATTCACGTAGATAAACTGGTAAACACTTCGACTTCATCGAAATCCTTGAAAATAAAATTGATATTCCATATGAGGTCATATTCCCATAGTAAAGCATTGGAGTGATTTTTCTGGAAAAAAATCATTTAATTTCAGGTCGTTCTTTAAAAAAAGGGGCTAGTTTACTTAATTCACGCAGATATAGATGGAAACACATGTTTTTTATAGAAATCCTTCACATGAAGTAAGTGAATCGACATGGTATTTTATTCCCATAGTAAAGCATAGGGAGGATTCCCATAGGAAAGCATAGGGTTGAATTCTGCCCGAAAAAACTCACTTAATTTCCGTTCTTTCTCTACCAAATCTGGTAGATTTACTTTATTCACGTAGATAAACTGGTAAACACTTCGACTTTATCGAAATCCTTGAAAATAAAATTGATATTCCATATGAGGTCATATTCCCCTAGTAAAGCATTGGAGTGATTTTTCTGGAAAAAAATCATTTAATTTCAGGTCGTTCTTTAAAAAAAGGGGCTAGTTTACTTAATTCACGCAGATATAGATGGAAACACATGTTTTTTATAGAAATCCTTCACATGAAGTAAGTGAATCGACATGGTATTTTATTCCCATAGTAAAGCA